>NC_056727.1:999240996-999441845 GCF_019279795.1 Protopterus annectens | reverse complement strand
CTGAGGTGTGGATATCCTTAATGAATAGGGGCACGCCTCCGCCTTTAGTGCTTCTTTCTGGGTTAGGTGGCCAAAAGGTGTGGTATGAATTGAAGCCTGGTAATGCAGGGGTGCTCTCTGGAGCTTTGAACCAGGTCTCTGTCACTGCACAGATGTCATAGTATTGGAACCAATATAGATATGTAGTACATATGCCAATAATACTCGGTATGTTTTCAGTTAATTTCAAACACTGTGCATTAAAAAGTTACAGCCTAAAAAGGCTAAGCCGTCACAAAAATCATGCATTTGCTATAAGGAATCTAGCTCTGGAGAATGACAACCAAATATTTTAAGAACTAAGCCAACAGGAGAATGAAGAAAGGAGATTTTGCCAAAAGGAATTACCTGGACAAAACTGGCAAGTGAACCAAAGTACTGGGAGCAAAAAACTACAGAAGGATAAGTAACAGAGTGGCATGAGACCAATAATACATTTGGACTGCAAGCTTGAGACTGCCTTCCATATCAGGAATTAATATCAGAGTATAGGCAAAAAGAAACAGATAGGGGAATCTTAAGTGAAAGACCTGCTGTGATGGACTTTTTAGTCAAATCTAGAACGGAAGCTACTGTTAAAAAGGGATAATTAGTAGGGCAAATAAAATACTGCATGATAACTGTTAAACAGGGGAGGTTAGAAAAGATTGGGAATAGGTTGGAAAATAAACTTACAAGACAACCATGGGAGGACATGAGTATGACTTCCAAGTATGCAACAAAGTCCAGAAGATTTAGAATTTGCTTGGAAGTCTTTACATCTGTATTTTTCCACACCAAGCAGACTACAAATAATCTTCCTCAGGTAGCTAGCAAATATTAGAGGTGTGATGGGGAATAAACAGACAAATGGGAGAATGTGTTTTGGGAATGTAATGAGATGGCAAATTTTAAAAATTCCCTACAGAGTTCTCTGTCAGAAATATTGGGTGAGCAAATGGGTGTAACTAAGGAAATGATTCTTTTGCGCTGGGACACAAGATTTGAATTGCCTAGACATAGTAAGGCTTTGTTAAGTTTAATTCTAGTGGTTGCAAAAAAAAGCAATTACTAGAAAATGGAAATCAAATTCTAAACCATCCATATTTGAAGTACTGAATATTATAACAGAGATAAAAGAACAGGAAGTAGGACTTTTAGAAAAGACAAGGAGCAAATTATACAGAAATAAATGGAAAATGAGGGAGTAATGCATGTGGAGAAAATAAACTTCAGGAGAAGTAATAGTGAGGTTAAAGGGAAGACGGGAATTGTGCAATTTATATAATGTTGCACTGATAGTTATAAAAAAGAACATATACGATATATAATGTATGTAACTGGAAAAGTGTTAATATGGTTTGTTTCTTCTATATTAATGTATGTTTGCCCATGTCTTAAGCAGTAATTTAACAAAAGTGCTTAAAAATGAGCACAGGCACTCCGGCTTGATACTTATCAACAGATCCATAAAAGAATATTATGCTTTTCTTCTGTAGAAGAAGTCATTATTACTCTATTTAAAGGTGGCAACTCCCCATCTGTTCAAGTACAAATCCATCAGCATTTTACAGCTAATCTCCAAAGTCTTAGTAAAAATGTATCCAAACACAATTTATTAAATATCGTCTAAAAATATTTCTTGATATATATTACTTTTAGTATTTTCTACTTCTATCATAGTGCCCAAACAGCTCTTTTATCCTTCTTGGACAGTATACTAAAAGCATTAACATTGGCCACTCAGTCTCTACACTGTTCCTCGATTTGTCCAAAACCTCTGATGAAGCCTCAAAACCAGTTACTACTTCTCAGTCTCTTAGCTCTAAGCCTAAACCCAAAAATTCTTTCATGGTTGAATGTGTAAAATGGCAGGACACTTACTCTGCCTATCCACCAGTACAAACAGGCATTCCTAAGGGTTCACTTCTCAGCCCTCTCCTCTCTCTTGCAAATGATAGGTACCTAGCTGCTAAAATATGTCAGAATCATACAATATGTGGGTGATTCAATCCTAATATGCTTCACTGCAACTTTCTTAAGCTTGAAGACATTACCTAAGCTTAACTTTTAACAGTTAAAACTCTTACAAATCCCCCCAAATTGTATTCACCCTTAGCCATCATCTATGTAAAACCAAAGAACTAACCATAGCTTCTTCTAAAGATACAAGGATAGAATAGGTTAATCACAGTAAACGTCTATGTGTTCTCACTGAATAAGCACCTAAAAATCAATCTTATCCTGTACGTCATGAACAAAACACGGGTCAAAGTGGGACTTTTGTGAAAGGCCAATAAGCTTCTTATGGACCACTCCCACAAAGCAACAGCTTCTTCTTTCTTGTCACCCACCCTCCTGTATGCATTCCTAACTTTTACTAACCTACAGAATTCACAGCTTACAAAGCTAGAACAATGTTATAATGTGTCAAAACTTGCTAATAACCTGCCAACCAGATCACATCACAACACTAATTTTCAGACATTAGACTAGCTAGAATCCTCAAACCTAATGGTCAACTACCAACTAAAGACAGCTCTCACGATTGTCTACTAAACATTAATGGCACCAGTGGTTGCCAACCTCTTGAGGCTTAAGATCCAATGACCATCTTTTAAATGAAACGCAGAAATCTTATTACTCATTTGAGGATCCCAGGTTCACGTTCAATATATCCAAACTGTGGAACACCTTCTCATCAAATAGTGATCACTTAAACATCCTTCAGTAGGTATAAGACTACTTCTTGAAGCACAATTCAATGAATCAAGCTTTGAGAAACAAAGTCTCCCTACTCCCACATTTTTGGTTAACTTCAATAATAGTGTCTGTGAACAAAAAAATGTAGAGTTTGGAGAGAAGAATCACCGTTAACAGCACATGTTCAAATAACACGATCACCTCTGAAGAAATTCATTGCATGAATGTGAAGTAGCCGGAAAAGAACATCTCTACCTCTGCCTAATTTTCTTCAAAAGCTGAATGGTTCCAAAAGTGTAAACGAACCAATAAATGTGACCACAATAAAGTAAAGTAATCCACACAGTCAACGATCCTTAGGAATACGTATTTATTCAAAGGGTGTGGACGCCATACCTTCGGTTTTCCAGGCGAATAAAAAAACATTCTTCAAATGCTTGAATATTTCTAATTAATGAATACATCTCATTTAATTTAAAAGTTACTTCTCTATACCTTCTCCATTTAAGACATGTTTTTCAAGTAATATGCATACATAATATAAAAAGTTTAAAACATACTATAAAATGCTAACTGTGGCAATCAAATGTATAGCGCAGATAGCAAAATGTACAAGATGTGTAACGAGACACATTTCTCATGACATTACTATGCCTTATTAGTAAGACATGACATGTGATTTTTAACACCAATGAGATGTATTCAAGCATTACTTAAATGTTATGTGAATGGTGTATTTTGTAACGTCTGAGGAAACCGAAAGGTGAAAGCGCCACCTCTTTGAATAAATACGTATTCCTAAGGATCGTTGACTGTGTGGATTACTTTACTTTATTGTGGTCACATTTATTGGTTCGTTTTCTGCTGTGACTCTGCATATGCTTTTGAGAGTTGAAACGGTTCCAAAAGTGTGCTTTACTGCAGTTTTATACAGCAGCCATTACACTCAGTTTGGTCCCTGTGACAAGCAGAGGCTCTAACTTGCTGCTGAGAGCAGCACACCATATTCCTTGCTGGTTTAGTATGGCAGGCATCTTCCATGAAATATTCAGAAAAATGCATACATGCATGTGCAGAGTTCCACTGAAGTTAATGTTTTACTTGGGTATAAAGTGTTAAAATTCCACCACGGTCTGAAGCCATAGATGACTGCCCTTAGGAACCAATCAGCCACTCTCATGCTAACTAGTAGGAATGCAACAATTCCACCATTATCAGATAAGCCATAAATATGAAACTACGTGATTATAAGGAAGCCTTCACTGCTGGCAATACAAAGGCATACAGATATGGGGAATGTTCAAGAAATAAAGAACAAAATGACTGTGGAAAACAAAGCAGGGCTCAACAGTGTTATAAGGCCGCAGTCAAAACTGGTTTCATACCGAAGTGCATAAGCAAGGGCTATATATCAGCAGTGAGGTGGAAGCACTGCCATAAGGAAGTTAATTACCCTGAATACACTTAGAAGTCATCTATTCATTTCAAGCAAAAGGTAAAAATCTACAGAAAACCTACTAAAATAATCTCAGAAGAACAAATAATGCTACAATAAGATTAGCTGTGGAGTCATACCATGTATGAATCCAGGGAAAATTATATGAATGAAAACTAGGAGTGCCTCACACTGTGAGAAAAGAAAACATGATATGCGCCTATTTCTAAGGTGACAGAACATAAAACTGCATACAATGAAGTTAGATCTACTGAAAACAGAGAAATAGGCAAATACTCAGACTTTAGAAATTGGGGGGGGGGCTGAAAAACATAAAACAGTCCATCAATAAATATTAAAAAGGTAGCAGCAAACTTCATGGACACATGAAACAGCCATATGGGTAAAACAGTAAAAGGAAGATAACTCAGAAATAATATGAAAAAAACAAACAAATAAAAAAAAAAAAAGCAAGAGTTATGTGCAAAGAACACCAAGGAAAAAAGTAGTGGATTGACTGGTTATTCCACTCGACCTTTCATTTTCAAATACTATAACTTGCAGTTCTGTGAATTACTGTTTCTCCATTCAGTGACAAAGTAATGCATTAATGTAAACCAACTGCACATACATGCTGCATAGCAAGCCATATATGCAATCACTATAGGTATATTAACCACTTGGCAAATACCATTGTTGTGCACGTGGTCTTCAAGCATCTCATTCTTGAGTATTCCACATAGCTCTGACAATGTTTCTAGATGGACGACATGAATAATCAGCGGCCTCAGCACATCATACAATGATAAGCACAGCTTCTCCAAAAGTTCACTGCAAAAAGGTAGAATATAAAGTTTTAGAAAATAAGCAAACCTAACTATAACACATTACGTTAAAACACAACTCTATTAATATGTACCACTTAATCAGAATTAGGTACTCTATCAGATGTTGGGCTAGCAATATTTCTGAAAAATGTTAGCTTCCTAATGCAAAGTATGACCAACAAATAAAACATACTACCAAAGTAATACTCATTCATTATGGAACAGCATCTAAATTATATTTATTCCACTTAAAAGGAGAACATAAGCTGGGAGTAATCTAATTTGTAAAGACGTAACTGATGAAGCAAAGCAACCAAAAAAAGGGACGATTTTCAAAAAAAATGTTTGCAACATCAGTGCAGTATTGAGTACAGTTTTCAAGGATTGATCTGAGTGGATTTGCCTCCACAGGAAAAAATTTTTGTGGCGTTTTTCCTGCACACTTTTCATTTTGGAAAAACAGTATACTTGCCAGATATTTTGGGTTTTGATTGTGCCATTGAGAAATTTTATCAAGTTTTGATCTGGCATGACAGCCTACATTCCATAGACATCTTCATCTCTTTTTCACAGCTGATCCATAATACCTTAGAAATACCCCTATGACTCTCAAACAATTAGTTCTGCAAGGACTAAAATCTATAAAGGAAGCACGAGATGTGGAGAAACAAACAGTGTTTTATGTACTGAATAGCAATTAGTCAGAGAGAGAGAGAGAGGAAAATCCAAAATTAATCTTGCTGGGACTCTTAAGATGGAAGGTACTGGCCAGTAATTACATTGCCTGAATGCCAGCAAATAATACATTTCTGAAAAGGAGAAGAAAAAAGCTCTGGTTAGGAAGAATCTTACAGCTATTCAGCAAAAAGTAGTTCAAGGTTCAGCTTTAGTACTGGAGGAGATGGATTCAAGTAATTTTAGGGGAAAACATAAAATCAAATGTACTCAGATGTATTAAAATAAGTGACATACTACAGGAATTCATAACGTCAAATGACAAAAAGAAGCTTTAAATATCTATTCAGATTAGCTGATAAAAATGCAGGAATCAGAAGCTGAAATGAAGGAAAGATGGACTACCTGAGCAAGAGGATTCTCAAGAAGAAATGTTTAAAAATAGCAGTTAGAAAAAGTACAGTTTTGTACCTACCATAAATGTAGATGTCCGATAGACATGCAACTGCAGTCATAACATGTGGGTTGTCCTGCCTCAGGCAACCCTCGGTCGGCCGGATTCCAAAGTCTGGGTCCGACGTCGGCTGATGTCGCATTTCTCTCCGACGTCAGAGCGGCTGGAGTACATAAGCATCAGCCGACGCCATTTTCTTCAGTGTTTCTTGCCCCAGATGCCAGGTGCCCTCCAAGGAAGGCTGTAATCAAATTGGAAGACAAAAACAGGATTCCAGACAAATAAAAGAGCAATAAAACAAATACACCATAACAGATATCCCCAGCTAAGAGTAACAGGGATAGGAGTGGACCCTAGGCATAGAGGGGTATGGAGGGAGGGAAAATCCGACTGCAGTTGCATGTCTATCGGACATCTACATTTATGGTAGGTACAAAACTGTACTATGTCCTTCAAGAATGCAACTGCAGTCATAACATGTGGGTAGAATACCATAGCTTAGCTGGGGGAGGAGGAATGCTCTAGGAAAAAGATGGTGTGGCAATCAAACCCTGCAGGACTGCCGAAGCAAAGCCTGCTCTGGATCTGGAGTATAGAGAGATTGTAGTGTTTGGAGAATGTATGCATGGAGCTCCATGTAGCAGCTTCTAGAATGTCCTTAGTAGGCATCCCTCTTAAGAATGCTGTAGAGGTGGCTGTAGCTCTGGTGGAATGTGGTCTGACATTGGCTGGAACAGTCTTTCCATGAAAGGAATAACAGAATTTGATGCAATGTCCAATCCATTTTGAAATAGTCTGTTTTGAAATTGCTTTTCCTTGGACTGCAGGGGCGTAAGCTACAAAAAGTTGTTCAGACTTCCTACTGGCCTTGGTTCTGTCCAGGTAGTATGGAAGTTGTCTGTGAATATCCAAGGTATGCAACAGTCTTTCCCCCTTATTCTCAGGATTGGGGAAGAAAGCAGGCAGATGAATGGCTTGATTTACAGAAACCCTAGATACCACTTTTGGCATAAAAGTAGGGTTGGTCCTTAATGAAACCCTGTCTCTATGAAAAATTATGAACGGTGGTATTGCCATTAGGGCCTGTAGTTCCGAAACCCTTCTTGCTGAGGTAATTGCCAACAGGAAAGCTGTCTTCCATGAGAGAAATTGCAAGTCAACTGAAGCTGCTGGTTCAAATGGAGGTAGAGTCAGTTTTTCTAGGACAAAATTGAGGTCCCAGGCTGGCACTGGGGCCTTTCTTGGTGGCTTAATGTTCTTTATTCCCCTGAGGAATTGCCTTAGCAAAGGGTGTGAAAAAACAGGAGGATCAGTGTTATATCTAGCTGAAATAGCTGATGCATGTATCTTTATGGAAGAATATGAGAGGCCGTTCTTTAGCATATCTGCCAAATATTCCAAGATGAGTGGGATGTTCAACAATGATGCATCATGTCCCTTGCTGGTATTCCAATTGCTGAATCTTTTCCACTTTGCTAAGTAAACCTTTCTGGTAGATGGTCTTCGAGCCTCTGTTAGTATCCTCTGAACTTCCTTGGAGAGAGATAGGTTGAGGTTATTTATGGGATCTCCCATGCTGTTAGCTGCAGTGTCTGAAGGTTTGGATGCACTGTTTCGAAATTGTGTTGAGTCAAAAGTAGAGGCCATTGGGGAAGGGCCCACCTCCTGGTGTGACATATGCTCCGTAGTAGTGGATACCAGTGTTGTCTTGGCCAATCCGGAGCTATTATGATTCCCTTGGGTCTCTGCTTTGATCTTTAGTAATACTGAGGTCATCAGTGGCAAAGGTGGGAATGCATAGATTGTTAGGAAGTTCCAGTTGAATGAGAGAGCATCTATTTTCCAAGCTTTTGGATGGTATGTCCTTGTGCAGAATTTTTGTAGAAGATGGTTGAGGTGAGAGGCAAATAGGTCCACTTCTGGCCTGCCCCATGTCGAAGTGAGTTGTGTGAAGACCTTCGGATGTAACCTCCACTCGTGTGGATCTGTGAAATTCCTGCTTAGGCTGTCCGTGAACACATTGTCTTTGCCTGGAACAAACTGGGATTGTAACTGGATGTTTAGGCTCAGTGATTTTTCCCAAAGATCCATTGTCAGTCTGCAAAGGGGGTAAGAGTGGGTGCCCCCTTGCTTGTTTATATACCACATCACAGTGGTGTTGTCAGTCCGTATCAGTAAATGGCCTTGCTGAAGTTGGTGTTGAAAGGCCTCGATGGCATGCATTACTGCCAGCATTTCCTTTTGGTTTATATGCAGATGTGTTTCCTTTGGAGACCATTGTCCTTGTATACACCTGCCTTCCATGTGTGCCCCCCATCCAAGGTCTGAGGCGTCTGTGGTCATGGTCTGTGTTATCTGTGTTTTTTTGAATGACATACCTGTGTTTGCCTGGCTCACCGAGGCCCACCATAGGAATTCCTTTTGTAGGCATGGAATGAGCGGTATGGTTGTCTCCAAGTTGTTGCTGTGTTGAGACCAAACGCTTTTTAGGTACCATTGAAGCATTCTCATGTGTAGTCTTGCTAATGGAACCAGGAGAATGCAGGATGCCATGCAACCCAGGGCCTATAGGAATCTCCTTGCAGTCATCTGGGTGAGTTTTGCTAAACCTTTGAAATAATGAGTTAACTTCTCTTACTTGTCTTCTGTCAGGTAAGCCATTTGAGAGGCTGTGTCTAGTTTGGCACCTAAGAAGATTATTTGCTGGGATGGCTGCAGTCTTGACTTTTGGAAGTTGACTGTGTATCCCAGAGCTTGAAGTAATCGTATGACATAGTCCAAGTTTTTTGTCAACATCAATTTGTCGTCCGCTTGTATGAGGCAGTCGTCCAGGTACGGGTAAATTTGTATCCCTTGGAGCCTGCAATGAGCAATTACTGAAGCTAGGCATTTTGCGAATACTCTGGGCGCAGTAGATAAGCCAAATGGCAATGCTGAGAATTGATAATGCTCTGGCCCTGCAAGAAATCTGAGGTATCTTCTGCAGCTGTGTCTGATAGGGACATGCAGGTATGCCTCCTTGAGGTCCAGAGTAATCAGCCAAGACCCCTTGCCCAGCATGGGAAGGAGTTGCTGTAGAGTCACAGCATTTTGAACTTTGGTACTATGAGAAAGGTGTTTAATGCGGACAAGTCCAGTATTGGTCTCCATTGAGATTCTTTTCTTGGAACAAGGAACAGTCTTGAGTAAAACCCCTGGCCTTGTTCTTGTTGTGGAATTCTTTCTATTGCATTCATCCGAGTCAGCAGAGTGATTTGCTTGATAGCCTCTGCCCTCTGGTTTTGTGGCAGGTTTGGCATGCCTTGTTTTCTTGGCAAGGTATGAAAATGGAACCTGTAGCCTCGGTCTATAATGTCCAAAATCCATTTGTCCTTTGTAAGTCTGTGCCAATTTTCTGCAAACAGAGATAATTTCCCGCCCAAGGGAGCTTCTATTTGTTCCCTGGTAGGCAGAAGTAGAGGAAAGTCATTGAGATTGTGGCTGTGGGGCAGGTGAAACCCCTGCGTCACTTCTTTGGTTTCCTGGCTGCCATTGTCGTCCCCTGTAAGGGCCTCTGTATTGGCCTCTTCCTCGGCCACGTCTGTTTTTACCCCTTTGAAACTTTTCTGGATTAGGAAAGGACCAGTTTTTTGAAGGCCAATTCCTACTGAATCTGGGGGGTTGAACCTGGAGGAAATCTTTCACCGTTTGAACTGATTTTGCTTTTTCTTCGATGGTCTTTAACACATCCTTAGCATTAGCACCAAAAAGCTTGTTCTTTTCCAAAGGTGCATCCAGAAGTTTTGCCTTTACATGATCTGGTAGAGGTTGATCTTTTAACCATGCATGTCTACGAATGACTGCCCCTGTCATAGCTGCCCTACATGAAGCTTCCAGTGCATCATATCCACACTGCAGGAAGTGATTGCTTACTTGCTGAGTGTTATGTACAGCTTCCTGCAAAGCCTTCCTGTCTAAAGGATCAGGAGTGGCTAATGTTTTTTGTAAATCTTCTAACAGGAAATCCTGATATTGTAACATATGAAAAAGGCAATTCAAAGCTCTCATAGATAAGGTAGTGGATGTGTAAACCTTTTTGCCCCATCTCTCTAATGACCTAGCTTCCCTGTTGGAGGGCAATGGATTTTTAGAGGTGGAAGCTGAAACTCCTTTAGGCCCCTGTGAAATGGTTTCCAAATCAGCAGTATGGGCCCTGAATAAATGGGAATGTGTTTCTGGGACACTGTAATACCTGTCTGGCTTGGCTGGAGCCGGAGGAAGAGAGTCAGGGGTAGCACTAGAGTCAGAATATAAATCATCCAAAACATCAAGTACAGGAGGAATAGCTAAGGGCCTCTGCTGGAGCTTCTTAAGGAAAGTCCTAAGGCGTTTTCTGGAATCAGAATATTCCTGTCCTTGCCACTTGAAATGTTCCCTCATGGTATGCAGAACTTCCCCAAAAAAAATATCCTCAGGAGGGGAGGCCGAGGGGATGGAATCTTTTGCATCCGAGTCCTCATAGGTCTGGAAGAGCTCTTCCTGGCTATCAGAGTGGACAGAGCCCTCAGAATCTTCATCTGAAGGGATAGGGTCAGAGGGTTCAACCCGGGGCCTTTTATCAGAAGGAGGCTGGGATCCTCTCTCAGGATGGGCCTGTGAACCTCTAATCATAGAAATTAAGTCAGCAGCCATAGACATAATTTGTGTCTCTGGAGTAGGCTGAGGTAAGGTTTTAGTAGTAAGATGCTTTGTTTTGCTGGCTGCCTTAGCCCTAGTGTAGGCCTTAATAGACATGGCCATAGGAGGCCTGGCAGCTCCACGTGCAGGAGTGACCTTGTCTACAGCAATGGTCTCGGGCATTTCCTCAGTTTCGGTATCCGGAGGAAAATCGATAACTGGCGTCGGAGTGATGTCCGGAATCGGAGTCGTCGGTAATGCGGTGTCTTCGGTTCGGAGCGGTGGAGAGACCGTCTCAGAGGGAACCGGAGCACTCGCACTAGGTTTTGGCGTGGAGTCGGTGGTAGACGCGGGCCGAGGATGTCGGTCCCGGTCTTTTCGTTTCTTGGGAGTTTGCGATGTCGGAAGTTCCGACGGCATGGTGTAAGCAAATTTATCGCCGAAAAAATCTTCAGCGAACTCTGCCCGGTGCCTGAGGGTGCGCTTGTTGATGCGAGCACAGGCTACACAGGCCGAGACGTCGTGGTCTGGGCCAAGGCAAGGTAGACAGTAAGAGTGGAAATCCTTATGAGGTATTTGTTTACCACAAGATAGACAATTGTTAACTTTTTCAGTAATTTCTGACATCGGCTGAGGCAAGAAAAGGTCCCCAACGGGGTACTTAGCTTTTTTGATGACTTCGGTATCGAAGAATACAGGAGCTGACCGACCGGCACTTGCGAACTGCTTCTGCTTCGGGCACCGCGCGGCAAGAAAGACTGAAGAAAATGGCGTCGGCTGATGCTTATGTACTCCAGCCGCTCTGATGTTGGAGAGAAATGCGACATCAGCCGACGTCAGACCCAGACTTTGGAATCCAGCCGACCGAGGGCTGCCTGAGGCAGGACAACCCACATGTTATGACTGCAGTTGCATTCTTGAAGGACATCAGAGCACACTGCAAACAAGAGATATTCTGCTATACCACAGAAACTAGGAGAAACAGACTGTATTTATGAAAGTACAAATAAGAAACCAGACTGGTGTTCCACAGCAGCATTTAACTGACAATGCACATCATATGCAAGGTCTGGATGCGGCCATGAGAAAGCAAAAGTAAAAATTCAATCATATCAACAAGAAAGAGCTGCTCCTGACAAAACTGTGGAAGAATGTAAAAGTTTTAAAAACTGGGAAGACAAAAGTGATTGTGGATTATTCACTGTACACTGAGCAGAAGAGATGTTTACCTAGGCAATCAAGGGATATTGAGGCAGGCATGAGATTCAAGTTAACCAAACAGTCAATTCCGGCCAAACTAGTAAAAATAGAAAGAAATGCCAGAAACTATGTCAAACACAAGGAAAGTTTAATAAACCATGAAAAGTGATGAGCACTTTCGTCCTTTAATAGGATAAGGACTTCATGAGATACTTTATATAAAAAAAATGTAACCTTATAGCACAACTCTGAAAATCACATGCCAGAAACTCATCCAATTATTTCCCTAACTTAATGAGTCAAGTCTCAAAACACAATCTACCTCAAATTCAGTATCAGAACAATTACTACACACATATGAACTTCAGCATTATTTAAATAAAAAATACATATTCATAAAATAAAATCATACACTAGAATATATATATTACAAGTATAACTAAAAAAAAAAACCCATTCTAAATAAAATGTATATCCATTAAATGTCCCTTGATCTCAATTGTAACAACCCATTCAAGGAAGTCTCATCATGAAGTCCTGCGGGTGATGTAGCATTTAACTTAATTTGTCAATAGAGTTCTCTAGCCTCAACAATGGCACCCGAGCAACCTCCTGAAAAGGGAACAGTGCTCATCGCTTTTCTTGGTTTATTAAACTTTCCTTGTGTTTGACATCATTTCTGGCACTGTTTTTGGTGAGATTTAAGCTGGTATAGCCAGTTGTCTTCAGAATACTTTTTCCTAGAGGAACAAACACATTTTGGCTGCAGAACAAATTAAAGAGGGAATAAAAAAAGAGAGTGATCCAGCTTCTTATTCTTCTATTTATATATATATATATATATATATATATATATATATATATACCCAGGTGAAATAAAAAACATATCACAAACAAAAAATACACAACTGTAAGCAATAACAGAATAGTTCAGACTAATTGCACAGAAAAAAATATGCATACACAGTCCAGTGAACAAGCAGAGTGGAATGTACAATAAGTCCAAAGGGAGACTTTACCAGTGAAACCTTTTCCATTGTTCCAAAGAACAATGCTTAAGTGATATAAAAGCCCAGGAGTTCACTAAAAGAATCAGGAGTGCCTTGAACTTGAGCCAGGCACAGGTATTGGGAGGTCAGGATGATCAGGAAGACTAGCAACTATGAGAAATTAGTGAATAAATGGGAGAAATGCAAAATGTCAATCCCATTAGATATAGTTCATGCACATTAACTTAGGTTCTGCAAGAAGTGGCTGAAAAAGACAGTAAATTTGGTTCTACAAGAGGTGGCTGAAAAAGACAGTAAACTTGCGGACTGTGTCAAACTGTTGGGAAGACTCTAAAGCATAACCCCCCACTTTATATCATTAGCATTTATAAAGACAATGAAGGAACTGAAGGAACTGAAACTGAAGACTTTTTTCTCATTAATACCTGTATAAAATCATTATACAAGTTCTATGTTACACTGGAAGGCAGTTCTATATAGTATGCTGGCAGATGTATTTTAAATGTTAAGGGGTTATGAGTGCTGCTGTATATGTTAATGATATTAAAACAGTGCACTCTATCCAGGTTTTACATTGACAAGAAAAGAAAAGCTGAAAAAAACAAGTTAAAATTATTATAAATTATCAAAACATAATGCCTAGTTTTAAGATAATAGAAAGGGGATTTCTCCAAGTAAATAGTCTTAAAAAAAAGAGAGAGAGACTGATAAAAAGCATAGAATATGTTAGTTCTTTCTTGAACTTCCTAAGTTACTAGCTTTTTTTTTTTTTTTTTTACATTACCTAATAATTTTAGCTGGAGATGATGAGTCTGATGGTGGAAGACATTAAACAGAAAACATGTGAATAATGTGTTCTCAGTGAAATGTATAAGGTACTAAGTCTTAAAGGGAAACTGTCAAGCAGTTCAATGAAAAATAAATGAAATTTGAAACTATAGGAAGTAAACAGTTATACAAGTAGTTGCCTCCTTGGCAGCCTGAGCACTTTAATATATTAAATATAACAGTGCACAATTTAATTTATGACTATTTAAAAGTAACCAGTGCATTTTCTTTCTTAAAGTTAAAAGTTAATGTTTATTGAAAGCATACAGCTTGTTTTTCACATTTGAGAAAGAAATAGAGATAAGACGGCAGGTAGCAATCTGCTTAAGTGGGAACACAGGCTTTAATGTGTGCTTCAGTATGGTTAACTCTATAACTTTGGAATAAGTAATGCCCATGGGTACAGCTGTTGATTTTGGGTAACTTTTCCTTCATGGTGGGATGAACCTCATTTTTGAAAAGTGTACAGTTTTATCTATTTGCTGTGAGTTAAAAGGGGTTTGAGTTTAAAATGTTTTTATTTATTGAGTATTTTTATTAAAGCAAAAAGTATGGAAAAAAGTTCCAACAGATGTTAGTGGAAGCAACTGCATAAAAGATCAGCCTGACAAACATTAGTGTGTGAATATAAGCTATACATTGGAAACGTATATTCAACAGAAATGTTATGTATAACATGGACATAATAGCTTTCTATCAGAACAGCTGATATGTCAGTGTTAACATGGAATGTAAACGACCTTGCAAGTACAGAGAAAAAGCAAACAGTACCAAACTATATTAGGTGTAGAGTGCGAATAGCAATGTTACAGGAGACACACATGGACTGAAGTGAGCATGTCAATTTAAAAGCAAAAAGGATTTCAAGATGGCCATTCAATGCATCAATGACAATGTAAAAGGGGTGTAATGATACTGATCATTAGACAGGCTCCAATAGTAACATATGAGTGGAAAAAAGGGTAGATTTGTGATACTAAGGGGTTGCTGGCACAGGATGTGGATTATCATGGCATGCATTTATAAAATTCCACCTTAAATTAGTATGATGGAGCTCAGCGGAATTTGTGGAAGACTTCAGCAGGAATATTTATGTCAAAATTTCCACACAGCGAGAGCGAAGCAGAGTAGTCGTAGACAAACTGTTTATTAAAACAAAAACACACTGCAGGTATGATAAGCGCTTTCATTCAAAATATGAGCTTCTTCAGATCATTTAAACCAAAGCAAGTGAAACCATTTATATGAGAAGACCACAGTTAATTATTAAAGTACTTGCTCAATCAATCAATTAAAAACAGAAGTAGTCAGCACATCCAACCTTGAAGGAATATAAGATATTAAACACTTGCAAAGAAATTAAATGCAAAAAGCAAGGAGTACTCATATAATGAAAACCTCCTATGCTTGTATATATATTCCCACATAAGACATATTTGGCATTTAAAACAAAAAATGTAGAACATATATTACTGCGAGTTGTATACAAATATGTATAAAAGCACTATAAATGCAACTAAAAAAGTGGATTATAAATACATACGTACTAGTTCAAAAATACATTTAAAAATAGGTCAGATATACTTGTAGATCAAATCTATAACAAAATACAGCACATTATTTAAACCTAGTGTTCCTACGTTTACTTATCTTTGTGCGAAGCTTGAGCGTTCACCCAGTTCTTGGCAGGATTCGTTGTTTTATACTATAGGAATATTTATGGGCTGGGACTGGTACTTAATTTGTAATAGTGAGGACGTATCAGAGAACTTTGAAAGGAAAATATAACAAAAGAGGGTAGATTTCTGAAGTAGTCTATGAGAACATCTGGTATGGAAGATGTTAATTTAGCCGTAGGACCATCCGTCGAATTTACAAAATACTCCTCAAGATACAATAACTGGGCTACACTACATAAGAATTATATTGCACAGGAGCATTTATATTTAATGGAAAGCTTTGAAACCCGTCCTGCAAGCTATATCAAATCATGCACCAATAAAAACTATGATAAAGATGTAGAGTAATAATGAAAAAAATGATACAAGCACGTTCCATCTTATCTGTTAAAAACAGGGAAATTGGAGGAATGGATACTGGACAAGATTATTTGAAAGTCAATAAGGAAGAACTAACTTCAGAAGGGATAGCTAGTGAGTGGAATAAAATGAAAATGGGAGTTTAAAATCATGATAGAAATAAGACAGAGATCATGAAAAGAAGTAACGGGCATTATTTAGATGGTCAACAAAGGTTAAGTATTGTAGAATAAACCAAATCCTAAAAACAAATATTAGAGTGGAGCAAAGGCAGTACGCGCTAAAGGTAAAATTATGGTGTATTTGGGAAATATGTTTGAGTTTAGAAGGACTGCTATTAAGCAACTGTTTTTAACAGCTGTAATGTGCTAAAACACTTAGGACAACAACTAAGGCAACATAAAATAAAATGAATTGTAGCCAAACTTTCTAAGCCTATGACAAGAACAAATAACCAGATATCCTGTAGAGGTAATATAGAGAGATTTGTACTAATTTTCATAAAATTTACAAAAGCAAGGGGATGGGAAACACGAAAAAGGCATAAATGGAAACTTTTATGGAAGACTTAATTATGTCGAGTGTAAAGGAAGATGAGGCTAAGCAGTTAATAGCTACAGCTGGAAAAAATTAGATAAAATGATAATAATGTGTAAATCAATACTTAAGTCTTCAGGAACAAAAGGTACTCCAATGGAATTTTAAAGAACTGTAAGGTTTTATTTACCAATATTTAAAAAGGTTGGGAAGTACCAGCATCTTGGAGAAAGCTGTTTTAACTAAAGAAGGTAAAGATACTTCAGACCTGTTTTGTATAGATCCATTTCTATTTAAACCATAATTACAATGTGATATGTCAATACTAGCTAAATGGATTAGTGCAGCTCTCTGGACAGGAGGCAAACTTTGACAACATTAATATGATAACAATGATCCAGAAGGAAGCAAGGAGTAAGAAAACACTGATAATGCTGGTAGGTCTTGATATCGAGCTAGTATTTAACAGACTCAGATGGGATCTCATGAGTAGGGCAAGGGTAGCACTTCTGTTCCCTGACAGAATATTATGGTTAAGGAGGACATTTGAAGGGTCAGATGGCAAGAATTAATGTGGAAGGGTTCCTCTCAAAAAAGCTGTGCCTGAAGGAAGGAATCATAAGTAATGTTCTCTTCCTCCATCCATACTTGCTTTATATTTAGAGATACTGGCAAAGAAAATAAAATAGTCACAAATTCAACGTTATAACATATATGGCACTCAATAAATATCAGTGTTATATGCAAATATCATTACTTTATAATTGATAAATCCAGGAAAGAATATTTCATGGTTGTGAAACATTTTTAACACCTTTACTGAATTATCACATAAGACATAGGCAAACTTACATTTATATAAGAGAAAACAAAACCTGTTCACATTTATACAATTGTCATCAACACAACATTACATAAATTAATCAATTCCCGTCTTCCCTTAAACCTTATACCTCCTCCAACCCGCTATTCTGAATATGCTGCTCCTATAATTTCAATTTTTTTTCTATGTAATTTGCTCCTACACTCTTCTAAAGATCCTACTTCCAGCTCTTTTATCTATGTTACAATATTCACTACTTCAGATACACTTGGTTTAGACTTGGCTTTCTATATTCTAGTAACTGCTTTTTTGGCAGCCAGTGAAATTAAACCCAACAAGGCCCTACTTTATCTAGTCAATTCAGATCCTCTACCCCAGCTTAAAAAAAGTAATTTCCATAGTTACACCAATTTGCCTAATAATAATTTACCAAATATTTCTGACAGAGTACTCTGTATGGACTTTTTAAAGTCTGCCAACTCATTACACTCCCAAACAATTGTTTGGAGTCTGCTTGGAGTATAAAAATGCACACGCAAACACTTCCAAGCAAAAATTTGGAATCTTCTTGACTTTGTTGCATATTTTGGAGCCATACGTATGTCCTCCCATTGTTTCCTTCTGAATTGCTCATCCAATCTCTCGTCTCAAAATCTTCTAATCTCCTCTGATTAATTCCTATACTTATCGAGCAATATTTTTATATACCTTACTATTCATCCTTTTTTAACAGCACCTTCTGCTCTAGATTCAACTAAAAACTCTACCACAGCAGGTCTTTCACTTAGGATTCCCCTATTCCTTTCTCTGATATCAATCCCTAATAGGGAAGGCAGTATCTAGCAAGCAGTCCAAATGTCTTCTTTACTTCTATTTCATTTCTCTCTCTAGTTATTTGCTCCCAAAACCTTGGTCCCTTTATCAGTTTTCTCCAGTAAATTCCAGCCCCCTCTTGCTTATTCTCTGTACCACTAATTGCAATCTTTCCTATTGGCAGAATCTCATTTCTCAATTCTCATGTTGGCTATTTTATGAATATAATATTCTCTATAGCTGCGGTTATTCTCCTTAAGGCTCAACATCCAAAATCCCAGTTTCTCCTCATTTCTTGAATCCCCCACCCTTATTTCTTTATCATCCCTTCCGCCTTTGAATTACAGCTTTCTGCTTGTGTTATGTATATGAGCCTTAACTGTGTGGCTGTAAAATATTCCTCCAAAACAGCTAGTCCTAAACCACCTTGCTCTACTTAAGGATCAACTTAACCCACTCGACCCTTGCCCTTTTCCCCTCCCAGATAAAATCCTTAAACTCTTTATTACTGTCCACAACTTCTCCTCTGGTTCATAAAAATATGCCTGACCTGTATATAAAACTGAAGGGGTTAAAAACTAAAAACATTTTCACTGCTTGATTTTGTTATCCATAAACAACAGCTTCCATTTTCTCAGTTTTCATATTATATTTTAGTCTCTTCCTACATATCCTTATTTGCCATAACAGAATCCTTTTTAAGCCACACTCCTGAATACTTAATTTTATCATGCCCTCATATATAAAGATGAGTATTACTGAAACAGTTCCTGTGTGGGTACAATTATAGCCTTTATTTTGTCTTCATTAACTTTATATCCCAAAAAGACTAGAAATTGTCTCAGAATGTTCCACAACACTGAGATGTCCTTTCCTAGCCTTATTAGGTACAAAATAATATCTTCTGCAAATTAAGCCAACTTTTTCATGAACACCATACTAATTATATCCTTGAACTTCTGAATCCCTTATTTTCTTTGCCAATGGCTCTAAATATAACATAAATAAAGGGGAAAGAGGACACCCTGGCTGGTTCCTCTGTTCAGACACAACTTATCAGGAAGTAACCCTCCCACTTGAATTTTTGCCTCTGATCCCTCATATATCCTCCTAATTAACAGTATTATTGTAGGAGCCGTGGTGGCATGGCGGTAGCATTGTTACCTCACAGCAAGAGGTTCTCCCATTCGATTCTCGGCGTGGCTTCGGAGTGCCTTCTGTGTGGAGTCTGCATGTCCTCCCCGCGGTTGGGTAGCATTCGAAAGACATGCGTGCATAAATGGGCGTGCCTTCGTTGAAGGTTGGGTGAACTGGCACCTCGGCGTTTTGTAAAAATCTACTGCCAATCATTAGAGGACCGGAGTTCCGCTGTGGCGACCCCTTACTGGGAAAAAGCCGAAAGACAAACAACATTGTAGGAGGATATAAAACAAATGACAAAATGAAGCTATAGTAATAAACTATGTACCCAAGCATGAACTGGTTCAGCAATGCACATACTTATGGGGACATGATGAGCTGAAGTACTTAGGTATATGTCTTAAAATGGATTTTGTTATGGCAGTTAAGAACATCTGGGAAGAAACTTAATAGAAGACAATATAAAAATTGAAAAACTAGAAGTTCTTGATTAGAAATATGGATAACATACAAAAAATGAAAAGATTTTAGTCCCCTTAGTCTTGTGTACATGTCAGGTATGATTTTAACCAACCAGCAAAGTTGTGGATGATGACAAAGAGCTGAAGGAGTTTATTTGGGAAGTGGAAAAGGCAAAGGTTAAGTGGTATAAATCAACTCTTCCCCATAGAACAAGGTGGTTTAGGATTATCTAACTTGAAGGGCTACTTTAGAGTTACTCATTTAAGACTTGTATACATAACTCAGTGTGTTATAACTACTGGAAAAGAAAGACAAAACACTGCAGGAGTTCAAAATATAATGGAATATTAACATTTTGTATGCAAATCCTTAAGGAATATAACCACCACCATACAAAAAGTATTAATGTGAAGCAGAGGGAAGCAGCAGTCCACAAAATTCACAAAAGACAAAAGGCCAAAGAAGAGCCATAAAGACAATAGAGTGGGCTGTTGAGGATAAGAAAGAAATTATGCATTGTTACTATTATGCAAAAAGCCCAGAATTTCCAGACAGAGGCTATAAAAAAGATTAAGAGATAAATTAGAGGAAATAAAAACACTTCCACGGGAAAAATTGTTAGAAGCTTCAAATAAAAATTTGCATTCATTAATACAACAGATTTTTAAAAAACAGTATATAGATCAAGAAACATTGATCTGTTTGGAAAAAGAAACATCTGTGGAAGTGCAAAAATGTAAACAACAAAACCTAGATATTTTTGAAAAGTATAAAAAAAGAAATATGGACATGGGAAAGAGATTTGATATAGTGTAATATTTATGCAATGGAGAAAGCAAAACTAACCAATACAAAAAGAGCAGCACCACAGATATTTGGAGAGAAACACAGGCAAAACAATTTGGATATGGAAAACTTTACAATACAAAAATAAGACAGAGGAAAAGGAGATTAGTAATGCAGAAGTTAAAGCAATAGAAATTGAGGTTATTGAGCACCTGCAAAGTGAAGGATTAAGTGTAGAAAATCTAATGTAGAATGCACAACAAGAGGATAGAGCAATGGATATCCAAATTAAGGGGAAACCAGTGGAACAGGAAACCGAGGTGGTCAGGACAAGATATGTTGGAGACTTCCACAAGAAACCAGTACAAACGTTCACTTGAAGCTAGACAACAAGGGAAGGAACAGGAAATTGTGGAAACTCTAATGCAGTCAATGTTGAGGAGTGATAGGCCAGTGAGTTCCCATATGACAGAGCAATGGATGGCACAGGATGAAGTTGAAAAGAGGGTACCACAGGAAGTTGCTATAGAACTTTCTGTAGAATGCCCACAGGAAATGGAAACCAAGGGATGTGCCCTCAGTTTGGAAGAAAATGAGCAAAGAGAAGAGTTGCTTAATTTAATAGACGTAGATATATTAACATCAATGAAAGAAACAGACTGCAGAAGGTCAACAGAACCCCAAATGTCAGAAGTCTGATAAAACAAATGAACACTGCTCTCTCATTCTGGGTCAGAATGTCTGACCCAGCTCTGTTAGAAATGCTACATCTGAAGAAATCCCAATCCCTTCACACCATACACTCCAGAGACCTCAACCTCATTACCACAACAACAGAACATGCTGGAGGGACAGGTTCATAACCCAGAGACTGCCCGTGCTATAGAATAGACTTCCCATACATGTCAAGCAGAGCACCTCACTGGCCCTCTTCAAGAAGAATCTTGATGAGTGGATGGGAAATAGAAAATTCACCCTGGGGATCACTCCAGTGGCTCTGCTCGACAGAGGCACTAGGAACTAAGGAAGGGTGGCACGATACCAGGGTAATCCAATGGGCTAGGCTTGTAAAGGCTCCAGGGCCATTAGCCTAGTACACACCTATGAACCTATGAACACAGTAATTAGGACTGTCCATAGAGATCCATGCAATACAACAAAACTAAACAGGATATATTACTGTGCAGCTAAATTAATAACTGATAAAGCTCTACCACAAGAACACAGGGTAGTGAGGGAAAGGAAGGGGAGAAATCAAATACTACCATGAATAGAGAAAAGTATAAAGCAGTTAAGACAAGAAGTGTCACTGTTAGAAGACGACAGAAGAGGGAATAGATTAACAAAAACATTATGACAGATGTGATAAAAGCAATGTACAGTATTAGAACAGACCAGGATCTATCATGCACTATCGCAAATAAACTAAAAATTTCAGCACAAGTGAAAAAAAAGTACAGTTGTGTACACTTACCATAAATGTAGATGTTTGAGTGTATTCACTGTTGCAGTCATTACATTTGGGTTATCTGCTTGCAGGCAGCCCTCAGTCGGCCTGATTAACAAAGTCTTGGGTCCTGCGTTGGTTGCTGTCCCTTCTTCCATGACGTCAGGTCATTAGGGGTATAACGCATGCAGCCTACGCCATTACATCAGTTTTTCTTGCCCCAGATGTCAGATGTCCCCCTAATGGGGAGCAATTAAATATAAAAGTGCAATAATATACCTCCAACAAAAAAGCAAATACACCAAAAAGGCTTTTAAGCATAGTAAAGGAAAGTAGAGGTATAGCCAAAAGAAGTTAAGGGGCTGGAGGGAGGGTAAGCAGGACTGCAACAGTGAATACACTCGAACATCTACATTTATGGTAAGTGTACACAACTGTACTATGTTCTTCATGTTTCACAGTTGCAGTCATTACATTTGGATAGATTACCAAAGCTATGGTTGGGAGGAGGAATTTAGATAGCATTAGGACCAGCTATAAGGCCCTGCAAGACTGCAGTGGCAAAACCAGCTCTGGAATTAGAGAAAACTGGCAAATGATAATGCTTGGCGAAAGTATGTACAAAACTTCAGGTAGCAGCTTCTAGGATGTCCCTGGTTGGGACGCCTCTGAGAAAGGCTGTAGAGGTAGATGCAGCCCTGGTGGAGTGAGGTCTGATCCCCTGGGGGATAGGTTTTCCATGGTGCTTATAGCAAAAATGAATGCATTGGCCTATCCATTTAGAAATGGTTTGCTTTGAAATAGCCTTCCCCTCTGCCCCTGCAGCAAATGCTACCAGCAGTTGTTCAGATTTCCTTTGAGGTTTAGTCCTATCCAAGAAGAATCTGAGTTGTCTGTGCACATCAAAGGAATGCAGTATTCATTCCCCTTTGTTCTGTGGATTGAGAAAGAAGGTTGGCAAATGAATGGAATGATTAAGAGCCACACTGGATACCACCTTGGGCATGAAGGATGGATTGGTTCTGAGGGACACCCTGTCCGCATGAAAGATGATGAAAGGCTCCACTGCCATAAGGGCCTTTAATTTAGATACCCTTCTAGCTGAAGTGATTGCGAAAAGGAAAGCTGTTTTCCAAGAAAGAAATTTTAAGTCTGCAGTAGCAGCTGGCTCAGAAGGAGTTAGAGTGAGTTTCTCCAAAACAAAGTTAAGGTCCCAGGCTGGGGTTGGCGCTCTCCTGGGTGGTCTCAAATTTCTGGCCCCCCCTGAGGAACCGCTTGAGCAGTGGATGAGAGAAGGGGGGGGGTTCTGTGTTATAATGAGCTGAAATGGCTGAAGCGTGGATTTTAATGGAGGAAAATGACAGGCCCTTTTGAAGCATCTCAGTTAAGTATTGTAAAATCTGTGGTACATTGGGTGCTGCTGTGCTTATCCCTTGAGATTGGTTCCAGGCAAAGAATCTTTTCCATTTTTCAGCATAGGATTTTCTAGTGCTAGGCCGCCTTGCCTCTAAAATGATATCCATCACAGGTTTACTGAGGGATGGTAAAGGAGAGATTATGCAATTAGCCAGGCTGCAAGGTTCAGTGTTAGAAGGTCAGGGTGCAGAATCTGGTTCTCCTGCTGAGACAACAGGGAAGGAGTCTGAGGCATGTGCCATGGGGATAACCGTGACACACTGCACAGGAGGGGATACTAGTGCTGACGTGGCCAGTCTGGAGCAATCAAAATCATCCTTGGTTTGTCCTGTTTGATTTTTAGTAGTACTTTGGAGAGCAGAGGCAGAAAGGGGAAGGCACAGACTGATAGGTTTTTCCAGCTGAAGGACAGAGCATCCACATTCCAGGCTTGTTTGTGGGGAGTCCTTGTGCAAAATTTGTCCAATTGGTAGTTCTGGGGTGAGGCAAACTCGTCTGGGTCCATGAGGTTTCTGCTTAGTCCGTCTGCCAGTGTATTTAATTTTCCTAACAGGAACTGCGCTTGTATATGCACTTGGTAGCTCAAGGCTACGTTCCACAATGCCATGGCTAGTCTGCAGAGGGGGTAAGAATGTGTACCCCCCCTGCTTGTTTATGTACCACATAACAGTGTTGTTGTCCGTCTTTACCATTAGTTGTCCTGGAAGAATGTGGTCCTTGAAGGCTATCAGAGCATTCTGTACAGCTAACATTTCTTTTTGATTGATATGTAGGTGCATTTGACTTGGGTTCCATTTGTCCTGAATGTACTTCCCTGCCAGGTGAGCCCCCCATGCATAGTCTGATGCTTCTGTTGTTAGGGTTTGGGCAGCAGGGGGTGGTGTGAAAGGTAGTCCCTTGCTTTGGTGGCAGGTCTCTGCCCACCAAAGGAACTCTAGGCGTAGGCAACCAACGTATGATAGGAATCATTGCTTTTTAGATACCACTGTAGTTTCCTCATATGCAGTCTTGCATATGGAATTAGAAGAATGCAGGAGGCCATGAACCCCAAGGCTTGCAGTATTTGTCTTGCAGATAGCAGGGTTTTTGTGGCCACTTGTTTGAAGTAGGTTGTCAAATGAATTTGTTTCTCTGGTGTGAGGTAGGCCATCTGGGAAGTTGCATTCAAGCTTGCTCCCAGGAATATAATTTGTTGACAGGGTACCAGGTGTGACTTCTTTTCATTTATGGTGTACCCCAGACAAGTTAGTACCCTTTGTACAAAGGCCAGATGATTCAAAAGTATGTCCTGGATTTCTGCCTGAATTAGACAGTCGTCCAGGTATGGGTATATTTGAATATTTCTTTGCCTGAAAAATGCAATAACTGGAGCTAGGTACTTTGTGAATACCCTAGGTGCAGTAGATGAGCCAAAAAGCAGTGCAGAGAACTGATAGTGCGTGTAGCCTGCTTTGAAGCGTAGGTATCTTCTGCAAGATTCCCTGACTGGGATGTGCAGGTATGCTTCTTTTAAATCTAGTGTTGCCAACCAGGCATCTTTGCCTAGCATATGAAGTAATTGGTGAAGAGTCAGCATCTTGAATTTTGGAATCTCCAAAAAGGTGTTTAGAGTAGACAGGTCCAGGATATGATGCCATGAATTGTTTTTTCTGGGTACCAGGAAAACTCTCGAATAGAAACCTTGTCCCTTTTCCTCTTCTGGTACCAGTTGAATAACCCCCGTGCTTAAGAGAGATAGTACTTGTTTTTGGGCCTCTGCCCACTGATTTGGGGGTAGGTCCAGCCACCCGCTTGGTGTTGGCAGCGTGTGGAAGTGAAATCTGTATCCCTGGGACACTATATTTAAAACCTATTTGTCCTGGGTAATGAGTTCCCAGTTCTTTGCATGAAGAGCAATCTCCCCCCCCCCCCAAAAGGGGCAGTCAGTTGATAAGTGCTTGGAAATTTTAAAAGGAAGTCATTGAGACAGTTTACCATAGGGGGGAGTCTTATTACTCCCAGATTTGGAAGTGGAGGCCCCCCCACTGCTTAGTCCTGTGTGTCCCCTGGGACTGAAACCTGGGGTTTTTGCTGTGATTGAGTTTGGCCTGAGAAGACCTGGAAGGTGCCAGAAAGGACCAATTTTTAGAGGGCCATTGCCAACTAAATCTAGGAGGCTGAATTTGTAAGAAATCTTTAACAATTTGCATTGATTTTAGCTTTATCTTCCATCTTTTTAAGGACTTTCTCAGCGTTGTTGCCAAACAGGCGGTCCTGATTTAAGGGAGCATCCAACAATTTAACTTTAACATGATCAGGCAAAGATTGTTCCTTAAGCCAAGCATGACTTCTGAGCACAGACCCAGTAACAGCGGCCCTGCAAGAAGCCTCTAATGAATCAAAACCACATTGCAAAGTATGTTTCCTAACTTGTTCAGCAGAATGCATTAAATCCTGTAATTCTTTATTTTCCACAGAGTCAGGAATCAACATCATTTTCTGTTTAAGCAATCCAATAACATGTTGCTGATACTTTAACATATGAAACTGGCAGTTTAAAGCCCTAATGGCCAAGGTTGCAGAAGTGCAAACCTTCTTACTCCATCTATCCAGCGCTCTGGAGTCTCTATCAGAAGGGGTAGGATTTTTAGCAGTAGAAGCCTTAATGCCCTTGGGCCCCTGTGAAATAGTCTCTGGATCCGCAATAGGATTTTTAAAAAGGAACTTATGTGACTCAGGGACCCTGTTGTATCTGTCTGGTTTTGTGGGAGCAGGAGGCAAGGAATCAGGGGCCAAACTAGATTCCGAAAAAGCATCATCAACAACGTCTAGCACAGGAGGAATAGCTAAATGCCTATGCTGAGGTAGGAGTAAGAAATCCCTAAGCTTCTTTTTTGAATCATAAAAATCCTGGCTTTCCCAGTGGAAATGCTCCCTTAGAGTATGTAAGGTTTCCACAAAAGAAAAATCCTCTGGAGGGGAAGCAGAGGGAATGGAGTCCTCTGCATCAGAATCCTCATAAGTAGATAAGGGCAAATCCAGATCATCAGAAAAAACAGAATCCTGGTCAGAAGATTCATAAACCACTTCAGTCCTAGGCCTCTTAGAAAGGGGGGGGGGGTTGGCTACCCCTGATTAGAGTTATTAGATCTTCAGCCATTCTTATCATTTGTTTTTTGGGCATAGAGGCCTGAGCAACTGAGGAACTGAAAGCACAGCTGCAGGTTGTCAAAACTTTTTCAGATATTAGAATGTCATTTGGCCTTGATAAATGTACAAAAGCAACCTTTAAAGCAAGAAAAGTGAAGCATCAGGACAAAGTACAGCTGTGTACACTTATCATAAATGTAGATGTTCGAGTGTATTCACTGTTGCAATCCTGGTTTCCCTCCCTCCATCCCCTTCTTCTCTCTCTCTCTCTCTCTCTCTCTCTCCTTTGTACTGGTGGGGTTCTTCCACCATAACCTGGCTTCCCACTTGGGGGCTCCTGACAGGGCAAGAACAACTGATGTAATGGCTTCAGCTGCCTTACTTTATACTACTGATGACCTGAAATCAGTCCTAAAGCGACAGCAACCGAAGCAGAAATACTAAGCCTCTGGTATTCAGGCCTTGTGTTTGCTAGAATATGTACTCCACTAAGACTCTACAATAATGTCAACTGTCTTTACAGCTTCAATGCATAACAATGCTTATCTCTACATACTTGTTAACTGCACTGCCAGCATATGTAATGTACTCTGTTTTGCTGTACTCACTGTTATTGTTTTCTTATTGTTCTTGCTACTGTTGCTGTTCATGGAGCTTTTCTCCACGGGCCTCCACTGAAAACGGGCTCTTTTTGGCCCAGAGGACTTCCCCAGTCATGAAACTGTAATAAATAAAAAATAAATAAGTGTACACAACTGTACTATGTTCTTTGTGTTTCACTGTTGCAGTCATCACATTTGGATTGATTCCCAAAGCTGAGGAAAAGGGTGGAGACAGTCAAGGAGACTAATGGCTAGCTAGGATGCCCTGGAAGACTGCAGTGGCAAAGCCTGCCCTGGATTTGGAGAAGATAGGCAGATGGTAACGTTTGGTGAAAGTGTGAACAGATGTCCAGGTGGAAGCCTTCAGGATGTCCCTGGACTCCTCTGAGGAAAGCTGCAGAGGTGGAGGCTGCTCTGGTGGAGCGAGTTCTGACCCCCCTTAGGGGGAGGCTTTCCGTGTTGTTTGTAACAGAAATGGATGCAGTGTGCTATCCATTTGGAAACTGTTTGTTTGTAAATGGCTTTGCCCTCTGCCCCTGCAGCAAAGCTAACCAGCAATTGATCAGACTTTCTGAATGACTTAGTCCTGTCTAGATAGAATCTGAGCTGTCTGTGCACATCTAGAGAGTGCAGGATCCTTTCCCTTTGTTCTGTGGGTTAGAGAAAAAGGTGGGCAAATGAATGTAGTGGTTGAGAGCCACACTGGACACCACTTTGGGCATGAAGGATGGGTTAGTCCTGAGGGAAACCCTGTCAGCATGGAAGATGATGAAGAGATCCACAGCCATGAGTGCTTGTAACTCGGAGACCCTTCTGGCCTACGTAATGGCCAAAGAAAAAAGCTGTCTTCCATGAGAGAATCTTTAACTCTGCTGAAAATGCTGGTTCGAAGGGGGGGCAGGGTGAGCTTTTCCAACACAAAGTTAAGGTCCCAAGCTGGGATAGGTGCTCTTCTGGGTGGTCTCAAGTTGCTAGCCCCTCTTAGGAATTGTTTGATCAGAGGGTGTGAGAAAAGGGGATACTCAGTGGGGAAATGAGCAGAGATAGCTGAGGGAAGAATTTTAATAAAGGAAAATTACAGACCACTGTGTAGCAGGTCAGCTAGGTAATCCAGGATGAGAGGGAGGGAGGGCGGTGCCATATCGGTTCCCTTAGCCTGAATCCAGGTGCAGAACCTTTTCCATTTGTCAGCATAAGGCTTCCTAGCTCTAGGGCGTCTGGCCTCACTAACATCTAGAACCTGTTTACTGAGGTTGGCAGACTGATCAGTGGTTAGGGAATAAGCCAAGCTGCCAAACTGAGGGTCTGCAATTGGGGATGCATGAATTCTCCTTCCCTCTGGGTCAGGAGGGTTGAGGTCTGAGTGAGATGCCATGGTGGTAGTGGCAACAGGCTGTGCAGCAGTGGGTACAAGTGCTGGTGAGGCCCATCTGGAGCAATAAGAGTTGTCCTTGTTTTTTTTCTCCCTTATTCTGAGCAGTACCCGGGTGAAGAGAGGTAGTGGAGGAAAGGCACAGACCGATAGTTTGACCCAGGGGAAGGACAGGGCATCCACTTTCCAAGCCATGTAGTGATGTTCCCTGGTGCAGAAAGTACAGTTTTGTACACTTACCATAAATGTAGATGTTGAGTGTATTCACTGTTGCAGTCATCACATTTGGGTTATTCCAGCCAGGGTAGCCCTCGGTCGGCCCAAATACCAGAGGCTTAGTATTTCTGCGTCGGTTGCCTGTTTGATCTGAGGGGACAGGTTCTACTGCCCCTTGGGATATGACTGTTTGGGCTTGTTTCAATGTCTCTGCCCACTGATTTGGAGGTAAGTCGGGGTACCCACTTAGAACTGGAAATGGGTTGAAGGAGAATTTGTATCCCTGAAAAATTATCTTTAAGACCCATTGGTCCGTTTTTACAGAAAGCTAATTTTCTTTGCAGAGGGAGAGCCTTCCTCCTAGTTTTTGGTGAGTGAAAAGACGGCAGAGGGGGAGAGGGAGTCATTGAGAGGTTTTGCCATAGAGGGATGGCTTGGAACTCCCTGCCTTTGGAGTGGAAGTGGTCCACTGTTTGGTTCTCTGCTGTCCCTGGGATAGGAGTCTGGGTGGTCTGTCTCTGAGGGGCTTACCTTCCCCTGTCTGCTAGGTGCAAGAAAGGACCAGTGTTTTGAGGAAAAATTCCTGCTGAACCTAGGAGGTTGTACCTGAAGGAATTCTTTTGCTGTTTGAATAGATTTTGCTTTGCCTTCCATCTTTTTAAGCACCTCTTCTGCTTTTACTCCAAATAAGCGGTCCTTATCCAAGGGTGCATCCAGCAATTCAGATTTGACATGATCAGGGAGAGGGTGTTCTTTCAACTGTGCACATCTCTTAATGACAGATCCTGACATTACTGCCCTGCTTGAGGCTTCTAGGTCGTCATATCCACAGTGTAATGAGTGTTTAGCCACTTGACAAGTAGAGTGCAGTAAATCTGCTAACTCTTTCGAACTGGCACAGTCAGGAAAGGCTGAAATCTTTTAATAGTTCCACAGTGTGTTGCTGATATTTTAATATGTGGAACTGACAGTTGAGTGCTCTGACAGCTAAGGCTGCAGAGGTGTATACTTTTTTACCCCATCTGTCCAAGAGCTCTGGAATCCTTTTGGCAGGAGGAATAGGATTCTTTACAGAACTAGCCTTAGCTCCTCTGTATAGGTAGTTGTGAAAAACCAGTATTCTGTAACACCTCTCAGGTTTTCTGGGAGCAGGTGGGAGGGCTTCAGGAGTTAAGCTGGATTCATGGAAGGCATCATCAACCACCTCTAAGATTGGAGGTATGGCCAAGGGTCTAGGCTGGAGCAGGTCTAGAAACTCTTTTCTTAGACTGAGGGGAAGTCCTGGGATTCCCAGTGGAAATGTTCCCTGAGGGTGTGAAGGGTTTCCCCAAAGGAAAGATCTTCTGGTGGGGAGACAGAAGGAATGGATTCCTCTGCATCTGAAGCCTCATAAGCAGTCAGAGGTGGTTGTTCCTCTTCAAAATCTGAATAATCAGAATCCTGTTCTGTCACTATTTCAGGAGAAAGGTTTCTTTTCCTTTTAGAAGGTGTGACCTGACTACCCCTGATAAGGGTGATGAGATCCTCTGCCATTTTAAGCATTTGGGCTTGGGGTGGTGGAGTAGGAGTAAAACGGTGGCTAGAGGTAGTTTTCCTAGGAGCGGCCTTGCTTCTAGGCCTAAGAGTATCCATTGGTCTGAGAGAAACAGTAGTCAGAGAGACTTTTTTGTCTAGATTCGGCAGTGCGAAAAACCTCCTTGGAAGACAGTGCCTGTGACGCAGCTCCGTACCAAACCGAGGTAGAGACAACCAAAAGCTCAGAAGACAAAAGATTTCTGCAGCATACTGGACTCTGAAAGGGTCTCAGTAGAGGCCTGTGAAGGTATCAAATCGTGCATCAGGGACTGTGAATGCGCCTCACTGAGTTCCAGAGAAAGTACATTTGTGTACCTACCATAAATGTAGATGTTCGAGTGTATTCACTGTTGCAGTCATTACTCTTCGGGTTATCCTGCTGGCAGGCTCCCCTCAGTCGGCCAGAATTCCAAAGTCTAGGTCCGGCGTTGGTTGCTGTCGCCTCTTCCCTGACGTCAGTGCGTCAGGGGTATAAAAGATGCAGCCGACGCCATTTTCTTCTGTTTTTCTTGCCCCAGATGTCAGGTGCCCCCAAACTGGTAGGCTGAAAAATATGCCAATGAAAATGCATGCACAAAAATAACATTTCCCTCATCTACAAGCAAAAACACCAAATAGGTTGTAAAGGATAGAGAAGTGCAGATAAGTCCCAGTAAAGAAAAGGGGGAAGGTGGGTGGGTAATCTGGACTGCAACAGTGAATACACTCGAACATCTACATTTATGGTAGGTACACAACTGCACTATGTTCATCGTGTTTCACTGTTGCAGTCATTACTCTTGGGTTGAATCCCAAAGCTGAGGTTGGGTGGCTGGGCTAAATAGGATTAGGAGAGGCTATGAAGCCCTGCAGAACTGCAGTGGCAAAGCCTGTTCTGGACTTAGAGTAAAGTGGTAAGTGGTAGTGTTTTGTGAAGGTGTGCACTGAACTCCAGGTCGCAGCCTCTAAGATATCTTTGGTTGGTACTCCTCTGAGGAAGGCTGCTGAAGTGGCTGCTGCTCTGGTGGAATGAGGACTAATGCCCTTTGGCACTGATTTGACATGTTGAGAATAGCAGAAACGGATGCAATGGCCTATCCATTTAGAAACAGTCTGTTTTGAGATAGCCTTTCCTTGTGATACTGCAGCATATGATACTAAAAGTTGCTCAGTCTGATGTCCAAAGAATGCAGAATTTTCTCACCCTTGTTCTGTGGATTTGGATAAAAGGTAGGCAAGTGAATGGTTTGGTTGAGGGCCACACTGGACACTACCTCAGGCATAAATGTAGGGTTTGCCCTCAGAGAAACCCTGTCTGGATGAAAAATGATGAAAGGTTCCACAGCCATGAGTGCTTGTAACTCCGAGACTCGCCTTGCGGAGGTTATTGCTAGGAGCAGAGCTGTTTTCCAGGATAAGAATTTTATATCTACTGTTGATGCTGGCTCGAAAGGAGGCAGTGTGAGTTTTTCCAAAACGTAATTGAGATCCCAGGCTGGAATTGGTGCTCTCCTTGGAGGCCTAATGTTTTTGGCCCCTCTGAGGTACTGCCTTATTAAAGGATGAGAAAAGATAGGTGGTTCCGTATTGTAATGGGCTGAAATGGCAGAGACATGAATCTTAAATGATGAAAAAGAAAGGCCTTTGTTCAGCATCTCAATGTCAGGTATTGTAAAATCTGAGGGATATTTGGTACACACGTGTCAATGCCTTGTTCCTGGTTCCAAGCACAGAATCTCTTCCATTTTTCTGCATAAGATTTTCTGGTACTGGGCCTCCTGGCCTCCAAGATAACATCCATAACAGCTTTTGAAAGAGGAGTGTTCTGAATGGCTACATTATCTGCCATGCTGCCAGATTTAGGGTCCTGAGTTGGCTGTGCAGGATCGGACTGTTTTGTTGGGTCAGCAAGTGAGAAGTTTGAGGCAATATCCATGCTGGACCTTGAGATAAGCTCTTCAGGATTGGGTACCAGTGCTGGCGTGGCCCGTCTGGTGCAATCAGTATCATTTTTGGCTTCTCTTGTCTGACCTTTAGGAGTACCCTGGGAAGGAGAGGCAGTGGAGGAAAGGCATATACTGTTAGATTTTTCCAGCTGAAGGATAGAGCGTCCACTTTCCATGTTTGCTTGTGATAAATCCTTGTGCAAAATCTCTGCAATTGGCAGTTGTGAGGGGAGGCAAATAGATCTATGTCTGGGCATCCCCATTTCTTTATTATCATGTTGAAGACTTGTGGATCCAGTTTCCATTCGTGGGGCTCCATGAGGTTTCTGCTTAGTTTGTCTGCCAGAGTATTTATTTTTCCTGGCAGGAATTGTGCTTGCAGGTGAACGTGAAAAGGCAATGCTGTGTCCCATAAGTTCATTGCTTGTCTGCAGAGGGGGTAAAAGCGTGTACCTCCCTGCTTGTTTATGTACCACATGACCATAGTGTTGTCTGTCTTTATCAGTAACTGTCCTGGATGAAGCAGGTCCTTGAAAGCTGTCAGGGCATTTTGAACAGCTAGCATCTCTTTTTGATTGATGTGAAGATGCATCGGGTTTGCAGGCTATGTGCCCTGAAAACATTTTCCTGCCATATGGGCCCCCCAGGCATAATCTGATGCATCCGTTGTCAGTGTCTGTCTGGCTGCGGGTAAACTGAATGGCAGACCCTTGTTGTGGTGACAGGCTTCTGCCCACCATCAAACCTCCTGTTGCAGGCAGGGAATGAGTGCAATTACTGCCTCCAGGCTGTGGCAATGCTGAGTCCAAACACTTTTTAGATACCACTGTAGTTTCCTCATATGCAGTCTGGCATATGGAATTAGTAGAATGCAGGACGCCATGAAACCCAAGGCCTGCAGGATTTTCCTTGCAGATAAGTGGGTTTTTGTTGCCAATTTCTTGAAGTAAGTATTCAGTTGCTTTTGTTTGCCTGGCGTGAGATCAGCCATCTGGGCAGTTGTATTTAAGCTTGCACCCAGGAATATTATCTCTTGAGTGGGCACTAGTTTTGATTTCTTTTCCTTTACTGTGTACCCTAGGCCAATTAGTAATCTTTTTACAAATGCCAGATGCTTTTGAAGAATGTCTTTGTTCTCTGCTTGAATTAGGCAAGTCGTCCAAGAAGGGATATATCTGAATTCCTTTTTGTCTGCAAAACGCAATTACTGGTGCCAGGCATTTTGTGAAGACCCTGGGCGCAGTAGATAAGCCAAAGGGCAGTGCAGAGAATTGGAAATGCATTGAGCCAGCTATGAATCTGAGGTATCTTCTGCAAGATTGTCTAATTGGGACATGCAGGTAAGCCTCTTGTAGGTCCAAAGTTACGAGCCAAGCCTTCTTGCCCAGCATGGGCAGTAGCTGCTGTAGAGTCAACATCTTGAATTTTGGAACTTCCAGAAAAGTATTTAGTATAGACACGTCCAGTATTGGTCTCCAGGTTTTGTCCTTTCTGGGTACTAAGAAAAGTCTGGAGTAAAATCCGTGCCCCTGCTCTTGTTGTGGTATCTGCTGAATGGCCCTCATGTCCAGGAGGGCTGTAATTTGTTTTTGTGCCTCTGCCCATTGATTGTGTGGCAGGTCTGGCATACCTTTTGATCTTGGTAGAGTGTGAAAATGGAACCTGTAGCCTTGGGACACTATGTTCAGGACCCATTTGTCTTGGGTAACCATTTGCCAATTTGATGAAAAAAGTGCTAGTTGTCCCCCTAAGGGGGCTGCCAAAAGAAAAGTGCTTGGATCTGGTAGAGGAAAGTCATCGGGACTGTTTCCTGTAAGGCTGTGATTTGTCTTCTCCGCTTTTGGAGGTAGGAGCACCCCACTGTTTAGGCCTGCATGAGCCTTGGGGCTGAGATCTGCCTCTGGGATGCCTGTACCTGCCTCTTTGTGGTCTGTCTGACACTGGAAAGGACCAATTTTTAGAAGGCCAGTTCCTGCTAAACCTGGGTGGCTGTACCTGTAAAAAAATCCTTGACTGTCTGCATGGATTTTGCTTTATCCTCCATTTTTTTTCAACACCTCTTCTGCTTTAGTACCAAACAAAGTGTCATGTTGTAATGGTGCATCTAATAATTTTGCTTTAACATGATCAGGCAGATTCTGTTCCTTTAACCAAGCATGCCTTCTAATAACAGAACCTGTAACAGCGGCCCTGCAAGAGGCCTCCAGTGAATCATAACCACATTGCAAAGTATGCTTTCCCACTTGTTCAGCTGCATGCAATAAATCCTGCAATTCCTTGTTCTCTGAGCATTCAGTATTTGCCAACAATTTCTGTTTAAGCAGTGACATTAAATATTACTGATATTTAAGAATATGAAACTGACAATTTAAAGCCCTTACAGCCAGGGTAGCAGAAGTGTAGACTTTTTTCCCCCATCTGTCTAGAGCCCTAGAATCCCTATCGGAGGGGACAGGGTTTTTTGCAGTGGAAGCTTTAACCCCTTTGGGACCCCGAGATATAGTTTCTGGGTCAGCAGTGGGGTTTTTATATAGGAATTTATGAGAATCCGGGACCCTGTAGTATCTGTCTGGCTTAGCAGGTGCAGGGGGTAAAGAGTCAGGGGACAGGCCTGACTCTGAAAATACATCATCTACAATGTCTAGAACAGGTGGAATAGCAAGGGGTCTGTGCTGAGGAAGTAGCAGAAAGCCTCGGAGCCTTTTCTTAGATTCAGAGTAATCTTGGCTCTCCCAGTGGAAATGCTCCCTCATGGTATGCAGGGTTTCCCCAAAAGAATAACCCTCAGGAGGAGAGGCTGAAGAGATGGATTCTTCAGCATCAGAATCCTGATAGGGAAGTATGGAATAATCCTGTTCAGAAGAGGAATCACAGGAAATAAAAACCTGATCAGAAGAATCATACTCTGTCCCTTGCCTAGGTCTCTTATCAGGAGGGGGATGGGAGCCCCTGATCAAAGTAATTAGGTCTTTGGCCATTTTAAGCATCTGTTTTTTAGGCATGGAAGTCTGAGTAGGAGAATGCTGTACTTGTTTCTTTGTCTTTAGAGCTGCTTTAGTCTTCGTCTTTGTAGCTGAAGATGGCTTAATATATAATTGTGTAGGTCTGAAGACACCCTCAGAAGCCGATGCCTGCTCAGCGGCTCTGGACCCATCTGAGGGAATGACTTCTGAGTGTCCAATACCTTGAGTATCCAGAGGCCCAGTCGGCTCTACGTGGGAGTCAGAAGCGGCCTGTGGCTCTGAGGTAGCGGGTGCCAGGGGCTGCGAAAGCGCCTCACTGAGGACTGGCCTAGTAGAGACCTCGTCATCGGTTTTAGACCTCGGATGCCTATCCTTATCCTTGTCCTTGCGTTTTTTGTAAACTCCAGTAGTCGGCTGGTCCGACAACATTATACAGTTAAATCTTCGGCCAAAGTAATGAAATGCAAAATCGAACCGACGCTTAATAGTGCATTGGTTAAATCTAGCACAAAACTGACAGCTAGCAACGTTGTGATCAGGGCCTAGGCAAGGGATACAGTAAGAGTGAAAATCCTTATGAGGTAATTTGCTTCCCCACAAGAAATACAATTGTTAATTTTTTCTGACATCAGTCTGGAGCAAGAAAAAAAGTTTCCCCAATGGGGTACTTAGCTTTAATGAAGACTTCGGTTCTGAAATAAAATCTCAGGAGTCAGCCGACCGGCACTTGCAAACTGCTTTTGCTTCAGGCACCGCGCGGCAAGAAAGACTGAAGAAAACGGCGTCGGCTGCATCTTTTATACCCCTGGTGTACTGACGTCAGGGAAGAGGCGACAGCAACCGACGCTGGACCTAGACTTTGAAATTCTGGCTGACTGAGGGTAGCCTGCCAGCAGGATAACCCCAAGAGTAATGACTGCAACAGTGAAACACGAAGAACATCTTATGACTGCTTAGCGGTACAGTCATCTGAAGGCTCAGCCTTGCGTGGTCTGTCTCTATATTTATCCTTAAGTTTTTTCGGAATGTCTAAGGATTGTTGGCTGATGGATGCCATTTCGGAATGCGAAGATGGAAGATGAAAATACCTGGCTACAATAAGAGCTCTACGATGAATGGGTCTCGTGTTAAGGAGGGCACAAAACTGGCAATGGAGGACGTTGTGGTCTAGGCCTAAACAAGTGATGCAGTATGAATGGAAGTCTCAGTGTGGTATTTGCTTTCCACAGGCAAGACAATTGTTAACTTTTTCGGAATTCTGTTAGTGCAAGAAAAAAGGATCCCAAACAGGGTATTTAGCTTTAGACATTTTCAGCTGTAATTCAAACTCTGGTAGCGACCAACTGGCACACTTGCGAACTGCTTCTGCTACAGGCTCCATGGCAAGAAAGACTGATGTAATGGTGCCGGCTGCCTTCCGTACAGCACTGACGACCTGATGTCAAGGGACAGCAGATGACACAGAAAAACATTGACTCTGGTATTCGGGCCGGTCAGGGGCTACCACAGCAGGGATAACCCACAGGTCTTCTTCTTCTTCTTTTGGCTGCTCTCGTTAGGGGTCACCACAGCAGATCAACTGTTTCCATTTCTTCCTGTTCTCTGCATCTTGCTCTGTCACACCAACCATTTGCATGTCCTCTCTCACCACATCCATAAACCTGATCTTAGGCCTTCCTCTTTTCCTGTTACCTGGCAGCTTCATCCTTAGCATCTTTTCCCCAATACACACTGCATCCCTCCTCAGCACATGTCCAAACCAATGTAATCTTGCCTCTCTGGCTTTGTTTCCAAACCTTCCAACCTGGGCTGACCCTCTAATATACTTATTCCTAATCCTGTCCATCCTAGTCACACCCAGTGCAACTCTTAACATCTTCAACTATGCCACGTCAAGCTCTGACTCCTGCCTTTTTGTCAATGCCACTGTCTCCAACCCATATAATAATCTCACTACCCTCTTGTAGACCTTCCCTTTCACTCTTACTGGTACTCGTCTATCACAAATTACTCCTGACACTCTTCTCCACCCACTCCCATCCTGCCTCTACTCTCTTCTTCACCTCTCTTCCACACTCACCAGTACTCTGAACTGTTGATCCCAAGTACTTAAACTCATCCACCTTCACCACCTCTACTCCCTGCATCCTCACCATTCCTCTATCCTCCCTCTCATTCACACACATATATTCTGTCTTAGTCCTGCTGACCTTCATTCCTCTTCTCTCTACAGCATATCTCCACCTCTCCAGGGTCTCCTCCACATGTTCCCTACTCTCACTACAGATCACAATCTGAAAACATCATAGTCCACGGGGACTCCTGTCTGATCTTGTCTGTCAACCTGTCCATCACCATTGCAAATAAGAAAAGGCTCAGAGCTGATCCTTGATGTAATCCCACCTCCACCTTAAACGCATCCGTCACTCCCACCGCAGACCTCACCGCTGTCACACTACCCTTGTACATATCCTGTACCACTCTTACATACTTCTCTGACACTCCCGACTTCCTCATATAATACCACAACTCCTCTCTGCAACTCCTTCTGACCTTCTCTGTACTTTTCCATCAACACTCTTAGAGCAAACATTGCATCTGTAGTGCTCTTTCCTGGCATGAAACCATACTGCTGATCACTAATCATCACCTCCCTTCTTAACCTAGCTTCCACTACTCTTTCCCATAACTTCATGCTTTGACTGATCAGTTTAATCCCTCTGTAGTTACTACAACTTTGCACATCACCCTTATTCTTAAAAATCGGTACCAAAACACTTTTTCTCCGGCATCCTTTCACTTTCCAAGATTTCAGTAAACAATCTAGTTAAAAACTCCACTGTCATTTCACCTAAACACCTCCATACTTCCACAGGTATGTCATCTGGACCAACAGCCTTTCCGTTCTTCATCTTCTTCATAGCTATCCTTACTTCCTCCTTCCTAATCCACTGCACTTCATGATTCACTATCCACATATCATCCAACCTTCTCTCCCACTCATTCTCATCATTCATCAACCCCTCAAAGTACTCTTTCCATCTGCTCAACACACTCTCCTTGCTTGTGAGTACATCTCCCTCATTATCCTTTATCACTCTTACCTGCTGCACATCTTTACTAGCTTGGTCCCTCTGTCTAGCCAATCGGTACAGGTCCTTTTCTCCCTCCTTAGTGTCCAACCTTTTATACAACTCTTCATACGCCTTATACTTAAGCCTTCTCCACCTCTCTTTTTGCCATGCACCTCATCTCCTTATACTCGTCTACTTTCTTCATCTCTCTGACAATCCCACTTCTTCTTCGCCAACCTCTTTCTCTGTATACTCTCCTGTACTTCCTCATTCCACCACCAGGTCTCTTTATCCTCCTTCCTCTTTCCAGATGTCATACCAAGCACCTTTCTAACCATCTCCCTTACTAGCTCTGCTGTAGTTACCCAGCTATTTGGTAACTCTTCACTGCCACCCAGTGCCTGTCTTAACTCTTCCCTGAACTCCACCACACAATTACCCTTTTTCAATTTCTACCATTTGATCCTTGGTGCTGCCCTCACACTCATCCTCCTCTTCTTAATCACCAATGTCATCCTACAAAGCACCATCCTATGCTGCCTAACTACACTTTCCCCAGCCACCAATTTACAGTCTCCAATCTCCTTCTGACTGGCCCTTCTACATAAGATATAATCCACCTGTGTGCATCTTCCTCCACTCTTGTATGTCACCCTATACTCCTCCCTCTTGTTAAAATACGTATTCATCACAGCCATGTCCATCCTTTTCTCAAAATCCACTACCATCTGAACTTCTGCATTCCTTTGCTTAACACCATACCTACCCATCACTTCCTCATCCTCTCTGTTCTCTTCACCAACATGCCAATTGAAATCTGCTCCAATCACCAGTCTCTCACCCTTGGGTACAGTCATCACCACTTCATCCAACTCACTCCAAAATTTTTCTTTCTCATCCATCGCACACCTAACTTGCACTAACAACATTCATCATTACACCATCAATTTCCAGCTTTATAAACATCACTTTATCCAACACTCTTTTCACCTTCAAAACACTCTTAGCATACTGTTCCACAGGTGATGACTGGAAACATGAAGAACATCAACACATACAGAATAATGTTTAGGAGGAGGACTGAAATTTCAAGGAAAGTAGGACTTAAGTAATCTATGTAATGTTACATTAAATAACTGTTAATAAAGAAACCACCTGTGTATAATGCATGACAAAAAAATGGTTTGCTTTCTCTTTTCTAACTACATGTGTACCCATATCAATGCGCAATGTGTGAAGTTAATAAAGAAGATAAAATATACTTCGGTTATAGTTGGTTCAGATTTTGACTTCCATTTTCTGGCATATTTATTTTTTGGCAGCCAATGGCGTAAGATTTAGTCAAGTCTTACAATGTCTAGGTAATTCAGTTTCAGCAATTTAAAATGGTTTTAAGTGGGTTCTGTCATGTTTCTGCATTTTTATTGTGTTTTCTCCAAATCTGAAGTTACAGCTATTAATTTAATTGAACTTACAGTTTGCACTGCTTTCCAATTGCTTTGTGTTGTTAAGTAGATCAGTCGGTATTGCTGTACTTACTTACTGTGGTTTAATCACTTTTCAAACTTGCCAGGTTTAGCCGGGTGTATGGGTTATCTGGAGCTAGTAGCAGTTAGTACTAATAACACCTGGATTGATTGTTGCAGTTATAGGAAGAAAAACACTACTTGTTAGAGCTTTAGCTGTTTTTAAATAGCTCTTTCATTTTCTCTGTTTCATTTCTGTTGATGAAGCTGTGTTATGTGAAGCATAACAGGAATGTGCAATAAATAGCCACAGGCACTTTCATTTCTAACTGTACTTAATATAACCCAACTCATCCAAGTCTTCTTTCCCTTCTGCTGCCAGCCTCATAGCATTAGGTATCTTAAAGCATTACAGCAACTGTCTTATGCTCAAATACAATTAACTCATATTAAACACAAATAATTCTGTTTCTAAGCAGAGCAAATATTCAACAGATAAAGAGGTCTTACTTACACACAAAGGAAAAAGAACAGACTGTGAGCACTGCCGAAACACACCACACACTATGCACCCAATACTGACACTATGTAATGTCATATGCTGATGCTCTAAAGAGATCCTTCTAAACCCTTAAGAATCAAGTTTCAGCAAAAATCAAAATCATACATCACAGCACCTATTATCTCACCTTTAACAGAGGGTCACAGTGAGACAAAGGATCTCAATTCCAGAACATTACACCACTCCACAAACAGAAGTATTTTAATGATTGGTGATTCCATAGTGACAGACACAGACTCTCCACTCTCTAGGCTGGACAAAGACAGGGTGACAGTGAGTTGCCCTTCATACATCAGGATCTCAAGATGTCTCAAGGGCCCTTAGGATACTTGCACCACACAAATATAACTACATCTCAGTAGTTCTGCACGTGGGGCTGAAAAACCTTGTCGGAGACACAGAGATACAAGTGTGAAATCACTAAGCATGTCACAAATGCAGACAAGGCCCTAATACTAAGCAAAATCCTCTCTTCTCCATTAACAATGCCTAGGTACAAAGCAAGAATGACTGACCAACAATTTGCTATAAAACAGGGGTTGTTCTAGGGGGGAGTCAGCATGTGCCAGCATTGACTGACATACAAGGCAAAGGATAGCCTGCACCTCTGATTCAAAGGCTTCTGCATGCTGGCTAAACTCTATGCTGCCCCAGAGTGCCATTTTAGGTAAAGTTCATTTAATAAACAGTCCAACACAACAAAAGTAATAATATCAAAAACGAATCAAACTATGCACTATGCCAGACATCTAAACAACAAGCTTTCGAACTTTTAGGCACTCGTGCATCTGAAAGGCATCTATAAATGTGTAATCACTGAAACTTGGTTTAAATGCCTAGAAAGCAGTCCATCCATACCCGGGTTTAGTGCCTTCCATGCTTTCAGACACAATGGCAACAGTGGTGGTGCATCAATATTTGTCAGAAATCATACCACCACCAGACAGATTTCCCGAGACCACAAACAAATTATCAAACTCCAAATCACCCTACGCAAAATCAACAGTTTACCTCCTGTTACAGAAACCCTTCCATGACCCCAGAAGTCTAGGCCAGGTTCCTGAACATCATGGAGTTCTTATTTATGGGAAGTCCATCCATCATTCCAGGATCCAAATATAATGGGAAACGTAGCTGCTTCCAAAATGTCCTTGGAGGCCACCCCTTTGAAAAAGGCAGTAGAGGTAGCAGTATCCTGGTGAAAATGTGTCCACACAGCATCAGGAGGCTTCTCACAATGAATGCTGTAGCAAAAGGTAAAACAGTGGGAGAGCCATTTGGAAATAGCTTGTTTTGAACCTGGTCTCCCCTCAGAGCTACTGGCAAAGGGTACAAAAAGTTGGTCTGATTTCCTAACATTCTTGGTACTGTCTAAGTAGTAACACAGTTGCCTATGGACATCCAAAGAATGGAGGACCCTTTCTCCCTTGTTTTGAGGGTTAGAAAACAATGTAGGTAAGTGTATGGTCCGGTTTAAAGAAGGTCTGTCATCACCTTGGGCATAAAGGAAAGGCTGGTCTTGAGAGAGACTCTCTCTGGGTGGAAAATGATGAAAGATCCCACACACAAGGGCCTGAAGCTCTGACACCCTTCCCAATGATGACTAGTAAGAAGGCTGTCTTCCAGGTCAGGAATTTACATCAGCGGAGGTCACTGGTTCAAACAGAAGAAGGGCGAGCCTCTCCAGAATGAGCCTGAGGCCCCAGAGAGGTACAGGGGATTTCCTGGGAGGCCTAAATTGGACAACCCTTCTCAGAAACTGTTTCATGAGTGAATGTGAAAAGAGATAAGGATGAGAAGGTAGATATGCAGAAATAGCTGAAGCATGGATTTTAAGAGAAGAGTAGGAGAAACCTTTTTCAAAAAGGCTGGATAACTATGACAGGATGAAAGGGATTTGAGCTTGATGAGGGTTTTTCCCCTTCTGTCTGCACCAAAGAATGATTCTTTTCCACTTGACAGAGTAAGACTTCTTAGTGCTAGGTGGTCTGGCCTCTTTTAAAATGTTCAGGATCTGCTTGTCGGGGAATGGCCCATTCCATGGGATCAGGGCATCATCCAAGCTGTCAATTTTAGAGTGTGTGCAGGTTGGGGTGGATTACTGTGCCCCTGCTCTGCATTAGCAGGTCCACACTCTGTTGCAACTGCCATGACTCCATGGTGGTTAGACAGAATAATAGAGGGTGCCAGTGCTGTCATGGTCAGTCTGGGGCTATCAGAACTATCCTTGGCCCCTATTCCCTTATTTTCAGCAATACCCTAGGCAGCAGTGGTATTGGTGGGAAAGCTAAAGGAATACATCTGACCAAGGAATGGAAAAGGCATATGCCTTCCAGGCTGACTTAATTTTGTTCCTAGAGCAAAACTTTTTCAAATGAACATTTATTTTGGTGGCAAAAAGGTTTATCTGTGCCACTCCTCATTTTTCGGCTATGCTGAGAAATACTTCCCAATGCACTCTCATGGGGTCTGACAGGCTCGTGCTGAGGTGATTCACCAGTTGCCTAGATTCTCCTGGTAGGTACTGTGAATGAGGTGCAGCCCTAGGGAGTTTACTGTTTCCCAAAGTTTCATGGCTAGGTGACAATGTACCAAATAACTGTGGTATTGTCCGTCTTCACCAGGAAGACTCCAGGTTTTCATTTCCTTTGGAAGGCAGTAAGGCTTTTTTGTACTTCCAATAGTTCTTTTAGGTTGATGTGCTTGTTTTTGAACTTGGGAGTCCCCCATTTGCCTTTGCTGAATTGGGCTATCCAGGCTATTTCTAATGCATCTGTTGACAGAGTTTGATCCTGAGGGATGAACCTGAAGGTAAGGCCCAGATTGAGGAAGCATTCTTGGACCCAAAAAACAAATTCTTTCCTGAGGAAAGGAAGGAGTTTTATTCTGAAGGTGGAAGTGTGTGAATGTTGGCCCCACACATTTTTGAGATGCCACAGCAGTTTTCTCATATGCAGCCTGACCAGAGGGATCATAAGAATGCAAGAGGCCATGTATCCCAGGGCCCTGAGGTACTCTCTGGCACTGAAGTATGTCCTGTCCAAGTTCTTTCTGAAGTAAAGGTTTAGGAAGGTAACTTTGTCAAAAAAAAAGGAAAGCCTTCTGAAGAGCTGAGTCCAGTAACACGCCTAGAAACATAATCCTGCTTGTGGGCTTTTTGCATGAGATTTGTGTATTGATGGTGAACCCCACCAATGTTAGTAAGAGCTGGGTATAAAGCAGGTCTGCTTTGAGTTTTTCTAGGCTTGTTGCCTGAATGAGGCAATCGTCTAAATAAGGATAAATCTGAATTCCATTTATCCTGCAGAAGGCTATCACCAGGAATAGACATGTTGTGAAGACCCTGGGTGCAGTAGATACGCCAAAGGGCACAGCAGAGCACTGATCATGCTTCACACCTGGCCTGAAGCATAAGAACCTTCTGTGTGATTCCTCTATGAGGATATGGAGTTATGCATCTTTTAGATCTACGGTTACTTTGAAGGCAGTATGGATAATCATGGGTAGCAGTTTTTGTAGAGTTAGCATTTTGAATTTTGGGACCTGTAAGAAATGGTTGAGCCTTGACAGGTCTAGAATTGGCCCCCAGGTATCTTCTTTTCTGAGAACTAGAAAAAAGTCTGAACTAAAAAACTTTTCCTTATAACAATTTTGGTAAAGGTTCCACACAGCCTTAAGTGTACAGGAGCTCTATCTGGATTAAGGCCTTTGTCTGTTGATTTGGAGGAACGTCTGGAAAGCCTGAGTGAATCAAGGGTTGTTTGATTTGTAGCCTTTTTGAATGATGTTTAGAACCCACAGATCCCCAGTAATGAGAGTCCACTTCTTGTAGAAAAATTGGCAGTCTCTTGGCCAGCTTGGGGGTAGGGTGGTGAAAGGGGAGGGGGGATGGGAGGAAGGGAGTGCCATGCAAGAGTCATGACTGTTCCCTGCTAGGTCCCTGGGGACATCATCCTTAAGGCCTACTGAGGTCAGACTGACACTGTATAGGCCACTGGTTCTATCTTTGGCTCCTTTCTCTACAAGGTTTCCTTTGTCTAGGCTTAGACTGGGGGGCTAGAAAGGACCAATGTTTGGTAGGATAATTCTGGCTGAATCAAAGGTGGGTGGGGGGGGGTGGACCTGAAGGAAGTCCTTGACAGTCTGCATGAACCTGGTCTTATCTTCCATTTTCTTAAGGATAGCTTCAGCTTAAGGATCAAAAAGAAAAACTTTGTCTAAGGTGGTATCTAGGAAACTGGATTTGACATGATCAGGAAGGGACTGCTCCCTCAGCCAGGTCTTTTAATGATGGATCCTGTGGCTGCTGCCCTGCTGGAGGCTTCCAAGGCATTATAACCTCAGTGCAGAGAATCCTTGGCCATCTGAGCAGGAGTTCTACAGATCCATTAAGTCCTTTGAGAAGGCCTTATTTTCAGTACTCGTTAGTTTTTGTTTTATCTCGTCAAAATAGTTTCCTGGTACTGCTCCATATGAAACTGGCAATTCAGAGGTAGAGACTCTCTCACGGCCTGGAGTCACTACTTCAGGATCTGCCGCATGCTTCTTAAAAAGGAGACTGTAGCAATCTAAAGCCCTGTAAAACCGGTTAGGCTTTCAAGGAGCATGGGGCAGACAGTCTGGTTGTAAACAGAAATCTAGGAAGACATCATCTACCACCTCTAAGACAGGGGGATGAGGGGGATTTATGCTTAGGGAGATTAAGGCATTCCATAATCCTTTTCTTGGATTGGGGATAGTCCTGTGCTTCTCATTTGAAATGTTCCCTCAGGGTATGCAATGTCTTCCCAAAGGAAATACCGTTGGGGGGGGGGGGGGCAGACACAAGGTTCTTCTCAGAGTCAGAATCCACATACAGAGCAAGAGATGCACCCTCTTCAAGGGTGCATTCATCATGATCAAAATCATCCTCAGAGTTAAGAGTCAGAAAATTCCAATGGTGGGGTATCCCTCTTTCTTTAACCATGGGATGTTTCGGTGGGAGGGAGGTGTCTAGAGCTGACCAAAGAAATCACATCCTCAGCCATTCTCACTAGGTCTTGTTAGTAAGGCCTGGGAGTGGGAGCTGGTAGGCCTTGGCTGAGGTAAGGTGGGTGCAGCGTTTTTGTGAATGACCTTAGGCTTTGGCCTTGGGCCGACCTCCGCACTACTACCTAGACAAACAACTGACTCCTGCAAACAGTAGGCTAAGGCAATCTCCTGATGAAGTGACTAACCGTCATTGGTTTTAGAGAGGTTGTTGGAAGCCGGTGCCTGCGAAGTGGTTCCGGACCCAACCAAAGAGCTAAGTTCTTCAACTTGTAAGGAAGTAGAGGGACCTGGAGGCATACTAAACTCTGAACAGATCTCAATAGGTGCCTGTGCCACCACATCAGACATTGAAAGGGGCCAGGAAGGCACCTCACCTTCTTCAGCAATCACAAGCCTAGGTGGGCTGGCTAACAGAAAACGAGCATTTGAAGTCCTAAATCTGAAATGCTTTTCCTTTTTTCACCTAGGGTGATTTCATATTAGCTCAACCGGCAGATGACATGGCATGCGAATGCCCTAACAACTTACTGAAATGTTTAGCTAGAAGAATGTCATGTTCTGGCCCCAAACAAGTCACACAAAAGGAATAAAAGTCTCGGTGTGGTATCTGTTTGCCACAGAGGAGACAGTTAACTTTCTCTGACATTAGTCAAAAAGCAAATGAAAAGTTCCCCAACAGGTACTCAGTTTTAGACACCTTCTTTCTCTGGTGTGGACCAACCGACACACTGACTAACACTCTGCTTCAGGCTCCGATGGCAAGAAGGAACTGAGGTCATGGCTCTGGCCATCTCCCTTTATACCCAAACATAGTGACATTGGATAGGGCATCCACTGGCTTTAGGAGGAGGAGGAGGAAAAATAGTCTCTGTTAGTCGGGCCAGCCAAGGCCTTCCACGGTGGGAAATCCTACAAGTCAAGACTGCAACAGTAAAATGAGATCATCATCTATGTAATACATATTTGTAAAAAATAAATTGTTTTGACATAAGAATCTTAAATGTATCTGCTGGAACGTTTCTTCCCCAGCCACCACTGAAAATGGGATTTGCCCCATTGGACTTTCCTGGTCAACAAACACAAATACACAAATAGCTAACTAAAAAAATGTCAAACACTACCACAACTTGCCTTATTGCCCCCCCCCCCCCCCAGCCTAAATGAATCCTGGCCAATAGTACCTTAAAAGATGCTTTCTTCCATCGTCCTAAACAGAATGGGCTCTCTGGGCAGGTGATGCTTTTTGCTAAAAACTGCAGGCTTAACGGTTAAACCTGAGTCATCCCTCTTAGGAATAGTTTTGCCGCTCACTACCAAGATAGAGTACAGGCCCTTTTGACAGTTTAGCACACTGCAACAGTTTTAGAGCAATCCACTACTACTGTGTTTCTACTTTTATTAGCACTCTCACATGGTTTTGCTCCCCAACCATTTGTCATGGACATCTGGACCACAGAAATCATATGGTTACAATGGAAATATTGACTTTGTTGTGTACTTGAGACATAGTTTTCCCATTTTGATTATATAACCTACTGTGAAACTTAGAACACACCATGGGTTCCCTTATATTGATGTCTGGTGTTGAGTATTTCATTCAATATGCAGTTGTGCCATGCTGCCTATAAAGAAGTCAGCCTTTTCCCCCATTTTATCAGGAATATTATGGCTCTAATTTGAAAATCAGATTTGCGTGCCCTCAGGTAAAGTACTAAGTGCTTGCTCACTTATCATAAGGGTGTCTAACATTTCAAAAGTAGTGGATTGGCATCCAATCACACACACACATGAAACTAAATTCTTATTTTGGCAATGTTATCCCTCACACTTTCATCTCATTTCTTCTATGCTTTCTGATGTGATTCTATACACTTCAACAGTAAGTTTAAAATATTTAACCAAAAGGTTTTGACCTTGGCATAAACACAACAATCCACTTCAGTCATTTAACACACATTGCATTAACAGTGAGCAGAGGAGCTGAAACCTGAAACTATTACCCAATAGCAATGGTCAATTTGCTGCTGATTACACACCATTTTAAATGACAAAATAAAATAACCAAAGTAATGCCCCTTCTTTATAATGAGGAAAAAAAATTGGTACTGACCCTGATACCCACATCTGGGCTTGCACTCCCACTGCTTACTTGTCTTTAATATAGGATCATTACTTTCCTTTCATACTGGTATTGTTTCTCACATTCTTCTTGCTCCTCTCATCCTCTTTTTATCTCATTCAATTAGCAATTTCCAGACAGTTTACAAGCTATACAAGTCTAATTTACAAGAGCCAAGAGATACCTACCAATTGATATGAGACATTCTGGGGTCAAGAGTTTTAACGCCCACATCAATGTCATCAAACGTTAAGCGACAGAACCCACAATATGGAGTTTTAATCCCCACACCAGTAGTATTTAACGTACAAAGGGCAGCTGGCTTTAAATGTACATGAGAATTTTGCACTGCTGCTTTGGGTAACAGCCAAGTCCTGCCACACCCAATTGAGCTTTAAACTCTAGTGTTATCTCACAGACAGACTACAATCAGTGAGATGGGCACTCTGCTCTATCTACTCCCCTTCCAATAAAAATGGGTGTCCCTCAAGGATCCATTCTAGGATCACTAACTTACTCCATTCCTCCAGTTCACATTATTCTACAGTCCAATATGCTGATGACTCTACAGTCATAACTATAGCCAATTCTCCTTCTAAACTCTTATCTGCTACCCAGTCTTCCTTTAATTCAGTGGAGACATAGCTCTTCGACAATCAACTCATCCTCAACCCAAAAAAAACTCAAACTACTACTCTTTCTTCCTAAAACAGTTAACCATATCAAATCTTCCTTTTCTATAACTTCACTTAACAATACCCCTACTGAAGGTGAATCCAGCACAAAACTCCTCTGTGTTACCATTGATGATCAACTAAAATTCAACCTTCACATAAATAACTGTTATCAGGAAAACCTATCTGAAACTAGGACTTTTATACAGAAACAAAAAATGTCTCACCCACGAAGCTAGAATTTCTCTCACACATGCTTACCCTGTTTAACATATTGCTCATATATTCTCAACAATCTAAACTCCTCTCTTCTTATGAAGCTCAAGTCAACATACCATAAAATAGCTAGATTTGCAGCTCAACAAACCTATAAATCTCATCACTCTCTTTAAAACACTTAAACTGGCTTGAACTACCTCACCTACTCCTCCTCTCACAGCTTCAAACCATACACTCAATTCTAAATCAGCCAGCCTATTGCCCAGCTTTATGTTCTCTCATCTCCCAATATTCCCCTACAAGAAACCTCCGCAGCTTGTCTCAAGATCTAATAAATATTTAAAAACCCAAGTCTAAATCAGGGTGCAACATGGATCTATATTATATATTCGAACCATCAAAACTTCGAATCTCATATGCTCGACAACATATGATAGAAGTTTAAAAGTTTGAATATATAATAAAACAAAAAAAACTTACCTTAATGGTCCAGGCAGGGGGGCAAGTCCCCCTGCACCCCCCTACTTAAATATACCAACTCCGAGATTGCACTTCAGTGCAGAAAAGGGAAATTTTCCATTATGCACCGAATGGCGCCATTACGTTTAACCTTCGAACTCTTGAAATATCGATCATATGGTGTTGACCATATGACATTCGACATTTCAAGCATTCGGAGTTCTAATAGGAAAGTACAGTTGGGTAATCTGCTGGCAGGTTGCCCTCAGTCGGTCTAATTAACAAAGTCTTCGGTCCTGCGTCGGTTGCTGTCCCTTCTTCCATGATGTTAGGTCATCAGGGGTATAAAACATGCAGCCGACACCATTACATCAGTTTTTCTTGCCCCAGATGTCAGGTGCCTCCAAATGGAGAGCAAAATACATATATATATATATATATATATACATTTTTTTGTGTTTTTAATTTTATGTATATATATATATATATATATATATATATATATATATATATATATATATATATATATAGCAACATATATATACTATTGAGCATATATATATATACATAAAATTAAAAACACAAAAATATACCCCCAAACAAAAGCAAATACACCAAAAAGGCTTTTAAGCATAGTAAAAGAAAGCAGAGGTATAGTAAGAGAAAAACAGGGGGCTGAAGGGAGGGTAACCAGGACTGCAACAGTGAATACACTCGAACATCTACATTTATGGTAAGTGTACACAACTGTACTATGTTCTTTGTGTTTCACTGTTGCAGTCATTACATTTGGGTAGATTTCCAAAGCTATGGTTGGGAGGATGGATTTATACAGCATTAGGACCAGCTATAAGGCCCTGCAAAACAGCAGTGGCAAAGCCAGCTCTGGATTTAGAGAAAATTGGTAAGTGATCATGCTTGGTTGAAAGTATGAACTGAACTCCAAGTAACAGCTTCTAGAATATCCCTGGTAGGAACACCTCTGAGAAAGGCTGTTGAAATAGATGCAGCCCTGGTGGAATGAGATCTGATCCCCTAGGAGATAGGTTTTCCATGGTGCTTATAACAGAAATAAATACAATGGCTTATCCATTTAGAAATGGTTTGCTTTGAAATAGACTTTCCCTCTGCCCCTGTAGCAAATGCTACCAGCAGCTCAGATTTTCTTTGAGATTTAGTCCTGTCCAAGTAGAATCTAAGCTGTCTGTGTACATCCAATGAATGCAGAATCCGCTCCCCCTTGTTCTGTGGATTGGGAAAGAAAGTTGGCAAATGAATGGACTGATCAAGAGCCACACTGGATATCACCTTGGGCATGAATGATGGATTGGTCCTGAGTGACACCCTCTCCGCAAGAAAGATGATGATAGGCTCCACTGTCATAAGGGCCTGCAATTCAGATACCCTTCTAGCTGAAGTGAATGATAAAAGGAAGGCTGTTTTCCAGGAAAGAAATTTTAAGCCTGCAGTAGCAGCTGGCTCGAAAGGAGGACGAGTGAGTTTCTCCAATACAAAGTTAAGGTCCCAGGCAGGGGTTGGAGCTCTCCTGGGTGGTCTCAAGTTTATGGCCCCTCTGAGATACTGCTTTAGCAGAGGATGAGAGAAGGGGGGGGGGTCTGTGTTGTAATGAGCTGAAATGACTGAGGCATGGATTTTTATAGAAGAAAAAGACAGGCCCTTGTGAAGCATCTCAGTTAAGTATTGCAAAATCTGAGGTAAACTGAGCACCGCTGTGCTCATCCCTTGACAGTGATTCCAGGCACAGAATCTTTTCCATTTGTCAGCATAAGATTTTCTAGTACTAAGTCTTCTCGCCTCCAAAATGACATCCAACACAGGTTTGCTGAGGGATGCTAAGGAGGAATTTAAGTGATTAGCCAAGCTGCAAGATTCAATGTTTGGAGCTGAGGGTGAAGAATTTGGTCCTCCTGCTGAGACAGTAAGGAAGGTGTCTGAGGCAGGTGCCACAGTGAAGTGTGTGACACACTGCGCAGAAGTGGGTACCAGTGTTGGCGAGGTCAGTCTGGAGCAATCAAAATCATTTTCGGTTTATCCTGTTTGACTTTTACTAAAACTTTGGAGAGCAGAGGCAGAGGGGGAAAGGCATAGACTGATAGGTTTTTCCAGCTGAAGGACAGAGCATCCACTTTCCAGGCTTTTTTGTGATGAGTTCTTGTGCAAAATTTGTCCAACTGGTAGTTTTGGGATGAGGCAAAAAGATCTATGTCTGGGCTCCCCCATTTGCATGTCAACATGTTGAAAATCTGTGGTTCCAGTTTCCATTCATGTGGGTCCATGAGATTTCTGCTTAGTTCATCTCCCAGAATATTCAACTTTCATGGCAGGAATTGAGCTTGTAGTTGTACTTGGTAGCTCAAGGCCGTGTTCCACAATGCCATGGCTAATCTGCAGAGGGGGTAGGAATGTGTACCCCCTGCTTGTTTATGTACCACATAACCGTGGTGATGTCAGTCTTTATCAGTAATTGTCCTGGATGAAGGTAGTCCTTGAAGGCTGTCAGTGCATTCTGTACAGCTAGCATTTCTTTTTGATTGATATGAAGGTGCATTTGACTTGGGTTCCATTTGCCCTGAATGCACTTCCCTGCCAGATGAGCCCCCCATGAATAGTCTGATGCGTCTGTAGTTAGGATTTGGGCGTTAGGGGGTGGTGTGAATGGCAGTCCCTTGTTTTTGTGGCAGGCCTCTGCCCACCATAGGAACTCTAGGCACAGGCAAGGTATGATAGGAATCATTGTTTACAGGCTGTGACATGCTGATTCCATAAACTTTTTTAAGTACCACTGAAGTTTCCTCATATACAGTCTTGCATATGGAATTAGAAGAATGCAGAAGGCCATGAACCCCAAGGCTTGCAGTATTTGCCTTGCAGATAGCAGGCTTTTTGTGGCCACCTGTTTGAAGTAAGTCACCAAATTAATTTGCTTTTCTGGCTTAAGGAAAGCCATCTGGGCAGTTATATTCAAGCTTGCACCCAGGAATGCAATTTTTTCAGAGGGTACCAGTTGTGATTTCTTGTTATTTATGGTGTACCCTAGACAAGTTAAAATTCTTTTTACAAATGCCACATGTTTTAGAAGATGGCCTGGTTTTCTGCCTGAATTAGACAATCGTCCAGGTATGGATATATTTAAATATTTCTTTGCCTGCAAAATGCAATTGCTGGAGCCAGGCACTTTGTGAATACCCTGAGCGCAGTAGACAAGCCAAAGGGCAGTGTAGAGAACTGATAATGCATGCAACCTGCTTTGAAGTGCAGGTATCTTCTGCAAGATTCCCTGATTGGGATATGCAGGTAAGCCTTTTTTAAATCTACAGTTGCCAACCAGGCATCCTTGTCTACCATAGGAAGTAACTAGTGAAGAGTCAGCATCTTGAATTTTGGAATGTCCGGAAAGGTGTTTAGAGTAGACAGGTCCAGAATTGGACGCCATGATTTGTCTTTTCTGGGTACCAGGAAAAGTCTGGAATAGAAACCTTGTCCCTTTTCCTCTTCTTGTACTAGTTGAATAGCCCCCATATTTAGGAGGGAAAGTACTTGCTTCTGAGCCTCTGGCCACCTGTTTGGAGTTGGCAGCATGTGGAAATGAAATCTGTATCCCTGGGATACTATATTTAAAAAGTACAGTTTTGTACCTACCATAAATGTAGATGTCCGATAGGTATGCATCTGCAGTCATCACATATGGATTGTCCTGCCTCAGGCAGCCCTTCGGTCGGCCGGATTCCAAAGTCTGGGTCCGGCGTCGGCTGATGTCGCACTTTCCCCGACGTCAGAGCGCCTGGGGTATAAAAGCATCAGCCAACGCCATCTTCCTCAGTTTTTCTTGCCCCAGATGCCACGTGCCCTCTAAGGAAGGCTAAATTTGGAGAGATGCATTTAAAAATCCAAACATGCACAGTAATATAACAACAAATACACCATAATAGATCACCCCAGCTAGCTATAAGAGGGATAAGTACCCAAGAAATACCACAGAGGGGAAGGAGGGAGGGTAAACCTGACTGCAGATGCATACCTATCGGACATCTACATTTATGGTAGGTACAAAACTGTACTATGTCCTTCAAGGATGCATCTGCAGTCATCACATATGAGTAGAATACCATAGCCAATCTGGGGGTGGAGGAACTATGTAAAGGATGGTGTAGCTAAAATGCCCTGCAGGACTGCCATAGCAAAGCCTGCTCTGGATCTGGAATATAAAGGTAAATTGTAATGCTTGGCAAATGTATGCACGGAGCTCCATGTAGCAGCTTCTAAAATGTCCTTGGTAGCCACCCCTCTTAAGAAGGCTGTGGAGGTGGCTGTGGCTCTCGTGGAATGAGGTCTAATGTTAGCTGGCACAGTTTTTCCATGAAAGGAGTAACAAAAACAAATGCAATTCCGTATCCATTTTGAAATTGTCTGTTTGGAAATTACTTTTCCTTGTGTTCCAGCAGCATATGCTACCAACAGCTGGTCAGTTTTTCTGTAACCTTTAGTTCTGTCCAAGTAGTAGCACAACTGTCTGTGTATGTCCAGGGTGTGCAGAAGTTTCTCCCCTTTGTTTTGTGGATTTAGAAAGAAGGTAGGCAAGTGAATAGCTTGGTTTAATGAAACCCTGGATACCACCTTTGGCATAAATGTAGGATTGGTTCTCAATGAAACTCTGTCCTGATGAAAAATAAGAAATGGCTGTACTGCCATAAGGGCCTGTAACTCAGATACTCTTCTTGCTGAGGTTATGGCCAGAAGGAAAGCAGTCTTCCAAGACAGGAACTGTAGTTCTGCAGATGCTGCTGGTTCAAAGGGAGGCAGTGTTAGTTTTTCCAACACGAAGTTAAGGTCCCAAGTAGGTAGGGGTGGTTTCCTTGGAGGATTGATGTTTTTGATTCCTCTTAGAAACTGTCTTAGGAGAGGATGAGAGAAGACAGGTGGATCAGTATTGTACTCTGCTGAAATTGCTGAAGCATGAATTTTAATGGAAGAGTAAGACAGACCATTGTGGAACATTTCTGCCAAGTATTCCAGGATGTTCATCACTGTCGCATCTAGGCCCTTTGTGGTGTTCCAAATGTGAAATCTTTTCCATTTTGCTGAATATGCCTTTCTTGTGGAAGGCCGACGAGCTTCCATAATAATATCTTTCACTCTCTGGGATAGCTTATTCTGAGGAGGAGTCAAGGTATTTTCCAGGCTGTTAGTTGCAAGGTTTTCAGGTTGGAATGCAGAGTTTTGTAGTTGTGCTGTGTCAGTAGAAGTGGCCATAGAGGAAGTGGCCATGGTTTCGTGCGTGACATGCTCTTTAACAGTGGGTACCAGTGCTGTCTTGGCCAGTCTGGAGCTATCAGAATCACTTTTGGCTGCTCTGTCCTGATCTTCAGTAAAACCTTGGTCATTAATGGGAGAGGTGGAAATGCATAAACTGTTAGAGTTCTCCAGCTGAAAGAGAGGGCGTCCAATTTCCATGCTTGTGGGTGGTATGTCCTTGAGCAGAATTTCTTCAGTTGATGATTGTGGGGGGAGGCAAAAAGATCTATGTCCGGCCTCCCCCATGATTGTGTTAGCTGTAGAAAGATGTCCGGGTGCAGCATCCATTCGTGTGCATCCATGATATTTCTGCTTAAGCTGTCCGCCAGTATATTGTCTTTCCCTGGCACAAACTGGGATTGTAGCTGTATATTGAGCTTCAAGGAAAGTTCCCATAGATTCATTGCCAGCCTGCAAAGAGGATAGGAATGGGTGCCTCCTTGCTTGTTTATGTACCACATAACCGTGGTGTTGTCTGTCCTTATTAGCAGATGGCCTTGACGCAGAAAGGGTTTGAAGGCTTCGACTGCATGTATCACTGCCAGCATTTCCTTTTGGTTTATGTGCATGCGTAGCTCTTTTTGTGACCATAGACCTTGAATGCATCTACCCTCCAAGTGCGCTCCCCATCCGTGGTCTGAAGCGTATGTTGTAATGGTTTGGCTGGCTACTGGTTTGCTGAAAGGCAGACCCCTGTTTGACTGGCTTGCTTGAGCCCACCACAGAAAATCCTTTTGAAGGCATGGAATGAGTGGTATCAAAGTTTCCAGGCTGTGACTGTGCTGAGTCCATAAACTCCTTAGGTACCATTGTAGTTTCCTCATATGTAGTCTTGCTTGCGGAATCAGAAGGATGCAAGAAGCCATGTAACCCAGGGCCTGCAGGATTTTCCTTGCAGTCAGCTGGGTTTGTCTTGTCAGATTTTTGAAGTAATCTGGTAGTTGACTTTGTTTTTCTTCTGTGAGAAAGGCCATTTGGGTGGTTGTATCCAGATTTGCACCCAGAAAAGTTATTCTTTGGGATGGAACAAGTCTTGATTTGTGAAAGTTGACTGTATATCCCAAGGCCTGAAGTAGGTGGATGGCATAATTCAAGTGTTTTACCAAAGTTTGTTGACTGTCCGCTTGTATAAGGCAGTCGTCCAGATACGGGTATATTTGAATCCCCTGAAGTCTGCAGTGTGCCATTACTAATGCCAGGCATTTCGTGAATACTCTGGGTGCAGTAGATAAGCCAAAGGGCAATGCTGAGAATTGATAATGCTCTGACCCTGCAAGAAATCTGAGGTGTCTTCTGCAACTTTGTCTGATAGGGACATGCAGGTATGCCTCCTTGAGGTCTAGAGTTACCAGCCAAGACCCCTTGCCCAGCATGGGAAGGAGCTGCTGTAGAGTCAGCATTTTGAACTTTGGCACAATGAGATAAGTATTCAGTGCGGACAAGTCGAGAATAGGCCTCCATTGTTTTTCCTTTCTTGGAACAAGGAATAGTCTGGAATAAAATCCTTGGCCTTGTTCTGAGAGAGGAACCTTTTCTATAGCTTTCATTTGCATTAAGCTGGAAATTTGTTTCAAAGCCTCTGCCCTTTGATTCTGTGGCAGGTCTGGCATGCCTTTTCTTTTTGGTAATGTGTGGAAATGGAACCTGTATCCTTTGTCTATTATTTGTAGTGTCCATTTGTCCCTTGTAATACTGTGCCAATTTTCTGAGAATAAAGAAAGCTTTCCGCCCAAAGGTGCTTCCAATTGAGCCCTGGTTGGCGGTGTCAAAGTAAAGTCATTGAGCCTGTCCTTGTGCAGCAGTTGAAGGTCCTGCATTACCTCTCTGATTGGGAGATTGCCATTGATGTCCTCTGTAGGAGCCTCTAGCTTGCCCTCTACCTCTGGCATGCCTGTTCTTGCCTCTCTGAAACCTCTCTGTGTCTGGAAAGGACCAATTCTTAGAAGGCCAATTCCTGCTGAATCTTGGTGGTTGTACTTGGAGAAAATCTTTGACTGTTTGTACGGATTTAGCCTTTTCTTCAAATTTCTTTAGGACCTCCTGAGCCGTGGAGCCAAATAACTTTTGCTTTTCCAGTGGAGCATCCAGCAGCTTTGCTTTAACATGGTCTGGCAGAGATTGTTCCTTCAGCCAAGCATGCCTACGTATGACTGCGCCAGTCATAGCTGACCTACATGAAGCCTCCAATGCATCATAACCACATTGCAAGAAATGGTTGCTAACCTGTTGTGAGTTATGTACCAGATCCTGAAGTGACTTACGGTCTAGGGGGTCAGGTGAAGACAGTTTTTTATGCAATTCATCTAACAAATACTCTTGGTACTGTATCATATGAAATTGACAATTTAATGCCCTCATAGAAAGAGTAGTAGAAGTATACACTTTTTTACCCCATCTCTCTAAAGCTCTGGACTCCCTTTCAGAGGGGAGGGGATTTTTAGCAGTGGCAGCTGCAACCCCTTTAGGGCCCTGGGAAATAGTTTATGGATCAGCAGAGTGGGCCTTGTAAAGGTAAAGATGTGAGTCCGGGACCCTGTAGTACCTATCGGGTTTGGCAGGAGCTGGAGGGAGAGAATCAGGGGTTGTGCTAGAGTCAGAGTACACATCATCAATGACATTCAAAACAGGAGGAATAGCTAAAGGTCTATGCTGAGGCAAATGTAAAAAGGTCCTTAATCTTTTTCTGGAATCAGAGAATTCCTGGCCCTGCCATTGGAAATGCTCTCTCATAGTGTGTAGTGTCTCCCCAAAGGAAAACTCTTCAGGAGGGGAGGCCGAGGGAATAGATTCCTCTGCATCAGAATCCTCGTAGGCCGAAAAAACCTCCTCCTGGTGGTCCGAGAGAGTAGAGCCATCAGAGGCCTCATCTGAGGAGTGGGGATCAGAGGGCTCAACCCTGGGCCTTTTGTCTGGAGGAGGTTGAGAACCCCTGTCCGGATGAGGTTGAGAGCCCCTAATTAAGGAGATAAGATCCTCTGCTAAGCTTAGAATCTGTGAACCAGTAGAGGGTCCCTGAGGAATAACCTTGGGAGGCAAAGCTTTTGAGAGTTTAGCAGCTTTAGCCCTGGAGAAAGCCTCAATGGACATGGATGCAGGAGGCCTGGCTGCACCATGTGCTGGTGTAGATTTGTCTAAAGGAATGGTGTCGGAAGGTTCCAGGACACCAGTTTCTGTTGGAAATTCAATAACCGACTCAGCCGGGGCCTCCGGGACTGAGGTAGTCGGTTGAGCGGTAACGGTAAATGGAAGTACCAAGGACTCGGTTTCAGCCGAGACCGAGACACTCGCGGTAGGCCTGGCCGTGGTTTCAGCCGAAATCGCGGCCTGCGTGTGTCGGTCCTTATCCTTCCATTTCTTAATTAAATGTGAAGTCGGAGTCTCCGACGGCATCTTATACGAAAAACTAGCCCCAAAAAATTCCTCTACAAACTCTGCCCGACGTCTAAGAGTGCGTCAGTTGAAGGAAGCACAGGCTGAACAGGCCGAGACGTCGTGGTCTGGGCCTAGGCAGGGGAGGCAGTAAGAGTGGAAATCCTTATGAGGTATTTGTTTCCCAAAAGTTAAACAATTATTAACTTTATCTGACATCGGCTGAGGCAAGAAAGAGTCCCCAACGGGGTACTTAGCTTTTTGAAGTCTTCGGTAGCTGAATTACAGGAGCTGGCCGACCGGCACTTGCGAACTGCTTCTGCTTTGGGCACCACACGGCAAGAAAGACTGAGGAAGATGGCATCGGCTGATGCTTTTATACCCCAGGCGCTCTGACGTCGGGGAAAGTTCGACATCAGCCGACGCCGGACCCAGACTTTGGAATCCGGCCGACCGAAGGGCTGCCTGAGGCAGGACAACCCATATGTGATGACTGCAGATGCATCCTTGAAGGACATCCCATTTGTCCTGGCTTATAAGTTGCCAGTTCCTTGAATGAAGAGCCAGTTTTCCCCCCAAAGGGGTGGCTAAGAGGTAAGTGCTTGGTAATTTTAAAGGGAAGTCATTGAGACTGTTTATCATAGGGTGGTGCCTTGTTATTTCCAGATTTGGAAGTGGAAGCACCCTATTGCTTAGTTCTGAAAGTCCCTTGGGACTGAAACCTGGTGCTTTTGGAATGCCTGGGTTTGGCTGGAGTGGCTCTGGAAGGAGCTGGAAAGGACCAGTTCTTAGTAGGCCAGTGCCTACTAAATCTAGGAGGTCGCACTTGTAAGAAATCTTTCACAGTTTGCATAGATTTAGCTTTATTTTCCATCTTTTTTAGAACTTCTTCAGCCTTATTGCCTAACAGGTGGTCCTGCTGCAAAGGAGCATCCAATAGTTTTGCTTTAACATGATCAGGCAGAGATTGCTCCTTAAGCCAAGCATGCCTTCTAAGCACAGACCCAGTAACAGCAGCCAAGCAAGAGGCCTCTAAAGAATCAAAACCACACTGCAAAGTATGTTTGCCAACTTGTTCAGCTGAATGCAATAAATCCTGTAAATCTTTACTCTCCACACAGTCAGAAATCAACATAATTTTTTGTTTAAGCAGTCCCATAAGCTGTTGATATTTTAGCATATGGAATTGACAGTTTAAAGCCCTGATTGCTAAGTTTGCAAAAGTATAAACCTTTTTACCCCATCTATCCAGCGCCCTGGAGTCTCTATCAGAAGGGGTAGGATTTTTAGAAGTAGAAGCCTTAATGCCCTTGGGCCCCTGAAAAATGGTTTCAGGGTCTGCAACAGGATTTTTGAAAAGGAATTTGGGGGACTCAGGAACCCTGTAGTACCTGTCTGGTTTGCTAGGGGCTGGAGGCAAGGAATAGGGGCCATACTGGATTCTGAAAACACATCATCAACAATGTCTAGTACAGGAGGTAGAGCCAAAGGCCTATGCTGAGGAAGGAGAAGGAAATCCCTAAGCCTCTTTTTGGGTTCAGAGAAATCCTGACTTTCCCAGTGGAAATGCTCCCTTAAGGTATCTAAAGTTTCCCCAAAAGAGAAATCCTCAGGTGGAGAAGCAGAGGGAATGGAATCCTCTGCATCAGAGCCCTCATACGTAGGTATGGACAAATCCAGATCATTAGAAGAGTCAGAAGAAACAGAGTCCTGTTCAGAAGAATCATAGTCAAGTTCAATCCTAGGCCTCTTGGAGGGAAGAGGGGTTGACTACCCCTGATTAGAGTAATTAAATCTTCAGCCATTTTGATCATTTGTTTTTTAGGCATAGGGGCCTGAACATGTGGCCTGGGCGTCGTTTTTTTAGACATAGATCAAGATTTAGGCCGTAGTATTGAAGTTGGAGTCGGTTTAATATGCAAGTCTGTAGGCCTGAATACACCCTCAGAAGCCGGTGCCTGCACATCGGCTCCGGACCCATCCAAGGTAGAGACATCTGTGGGTTCCATATATGAAGCATCTTGCAGCATACCAGACACCAAATAGTTCTCAGTAGAGGCCTGCGAATCAGAAGTAGCGGGTATCAGGCGCTGCGAAAGCACCTCACTGAGTACCGACGAACTGGCGATTAGCTTAGGAGAAGCGTTGTCGGCAGTTTTGGACCTCTCTTTTTCTTTGCGTATTTTTGGTATTCCGGTAGTCGGATGGCTAACCAACGTCATTTCTGGATAATTAAACTGAGAACCGAAATATTTAGAAGCAAAAATGTACCGACGACGGATAGTGCACTGATTAAATAAAGCACAAAACCGACGGCAAGTTACATTGTGGTCAGGGCCTAGGCAAAGAATACAGTACAAATGAAAATCCTTATGAGGTATTTGCTTCCCACAAGTAATGCAATTATTAACTTTTACTGACATTGGTAAGGAGCAAGAAAAGTTTCCCCAACGGGGTACTTAGCTTTTTAGTTGAAGACTTTGGATCCGAAACTCGAAAACGAAAATTTCAGGAGTCGGCCGACTGGCACTTGCGAACTGCTTCTGCTTCGGGCACCGCGCAGCAAGAAAGACTAATGTAATGGTGTCAGCAGCATGTATTATACCCCTGATGACCTGACGGGACAGCAACCGACGCAGGACCCAAGACTTTGTTAATCAGGCCGACTGAGGGCAACCTGCTAGCAGATTACCCAAATGTAATGAGACTGCAACAGTGAAACACAAAGAACATTGCACATGTACACAGTAAAATTAAGGTTTTAAAGACTGCCATTTTACAAAAGCCTTACAATTAATGTGTTCACTCCAACCAGGCTTTACAGACTTGCCAATAATAATTCTCCTAGAATTTAATTCCTTAACCAAATCACCATCTTTTATACGATCTACTCTAACAATTGCACAGAAAATAAAACATCTAAAATTAACATAAAACTTAGAATATTTTAATAAAGCCTTCTTATAATTTCTTTTCTTAATAACATAATTATGTTCATACAATTGGGTGCTCAAAAAATTAATAGTTCTTTCAGCATAAAACATATCTGTTGGTAGATGCAGAGACCGTCCAGATTTCTAGACTTGCAGTTTAAATATCCTGGGGTTTGGTAAGAAGACTGCATATTTTCACAATATAAAGTTGGAACACATACATATACTATAAACCTACATCGTCTACAAGAGTTGCAACTACGCGTACCAAGATCTCTGCCTTCTGTTCTGGTTTTGTTACTTAAAATACGTCTTTCTAAAATATCTTTGACATTACCATTTTTTTTAAAGTTGACTCATCCCCAATTATTTTCTTAACAACTTTGTCACCTTCCAAAAGTTATCAATTCTGCTTTATAACATCCTTTATACCTAGAGAGAAAATCAACAGCTTAAGCTTTAGAAATATCCTCTACCTTCTTTGAAAGTTAAATGTTTAAAAACTGTGGTTTTCACATCTAATCGGTCTCTCTCTCTCTCTCTGAGTCATTCACCGGTTATACTGGATAGCATCTTATAACAAAATTTTACACTTAGTGTTTCATCCTCAGAAGCTCTATATTTTTCTTAATGCGTGAAGGATGCATAGCATGGCACTCTAGATATGAACTTCTGGCTACTTTTCTCAAACAAATGTCAGTATTAACTTAAGTACTAACTAAATTCTTTTGAATAACTGTAACCAAAAATCAAAATTAAATGACACTTTGAAATTTAATAGACAAAAATGATGTGGAAGAATTCAAATATTTTGACTACACAAAGAAAATGTCATCAATAAAGTAAAAGATAATGCTGACGTCACTGAAGAGAGCATAGGTAAAAACATATAGCCTCCCAATGTGACAAAACTACAGTGGCAGAGATGTGGGTCATAGTAGCCACTATTAGTATAACCTGTAACTACTTGCAAAACTTGCCCTTGAAAACAAAGAAGTTATTTAAAACAACATTCAAACATTCATACAAGAGATTAGGGGTCCTAATGGAGAGATGAAAAGTCAGCAAGCAAAGGAGTGTAGTAGTGCTGAAACTGAATTCATCCTCAAGTCTTGGTGAGTACCTTCACAAGGTGGACCCTATTTTTCACAAATTCTCAACAAGACGACACTGATATATAGACTGTATTTATATAGCATATATCATGGACAGAAGTAAGTCAAAAACCAAAAAAGATAGCTGGATGTACGGGACCCAGGATAGAAATGTGCCCAATCCTGGTAGGCCACTTGTGCCAGGACTGGAAAAAAATGACAGTGTAGAATCCTTAAAATACGGTAACATTCCTACAATGGGGCTAGGCCATACCCAGGGGGAGGATGCCCCCCCATTGTAGAAGGAAGTAGCAGTCCACAAAAATCCCAAAAACTGATAGGCCAAAGAAGAGGCATAAAGATGACAGAGTGGACTATTGAGGATACAAAAGAAATTATGTATTGTTACTATTATGTACTATTATGCAAAAAGCCCAAAATTTCCAGACAGAGGATATACAAAAAGATTAAGAGATAAATTAGAGGAAAGAAAAATACTTCCACAGGAAAAACTGTCACAAGCTTCAAATGAAAATTTATGTTCATTAATAAAACAGATTTTTGAAAAACAGTACATAGATCAAGAAACTTTGATCTGTTTGGAAAAAGAAGCATCTGAGGAAGTGCGAAAATGTAAACAAGAAAATGTAGATATTTTTGAAAGGTATAAAAAAATATGGACATGGGAAAGAAAGAGATTTAATATGGTGTAATATTTATGCAAAGGAGAAAGCCAAGTTAATTTATAAAGAGAAGGCAGTCTCAAAGATATTCGAAGAGAACTACAGGCAAAGACATCCAGACATGGAAAATTTCACAACACAAAAATTAATATCACAAAGATGGAATGTAGAAAAGAAGATTAGTAAAGCAGAAGTTAAAGAAATAGAAGTTGAAGTTATGGAATGCCTGCGAAGTGAAGGATTTAATGTAGAAGGTTTAACACAGACTACACCACATCATGATGGAGTTAGCCCCCTGAATAAGGAAAAGCAGGAAGCTCAGGAGACGTGTGAAGAAAAGGTATGGACATAGGAAAGAAAGATTTAATATGGTGTAATATTTATGCAAAGGGGAAAGCAAAACTAACCAATACGAAAAGAGTAGCACCAAAGAAATTTGAAGAGAAATACAGACAAAGGAATCCAGGTATGGAAAACTTTACAATACAGAAAATAAGACTAAGAGGAAAGGAGAAAAGCAGATTAGTAATAGAGAAGTTAAAGAATTAGAAACTGAGGTTATGGAACACCTGCAAAGTGAAGGATTCAGTGTAGAAAATCTAATGCAGAAAGCACCACAACAGGATAGAGCAATGGATATCCAAATTAAGGGGAAACCAGTGGAACAGGAAGCAATTGGTCAGGTGCCATATGAGGATATTTTGGAGCCTTCCACTGGAAACCAGAAGATGCTACAGAACTCTCTACAGAATCCCCGCAGGAAGTGGAAAACAAGGGATGTGTCTGGAAGAAAATGAACAAAGGGAAGAGTTGCTTGACTTAACTGACATAGATTTATAAAGATCAATGAAAGAAATAGACTGCAGAAGGTCAATAAAACCCCAAAAGTCAGAAGTCTGATAAAACAAATGAACACAGGAATTAGGACTGTCCACAGAGATCCATGCAATATAACAGAAGTTAACAGGATGTATTATGTGTAGCTAAACTAATAACTGTAAAGTTCTACCACAAGAACACACGGTAGTGAGGCAAAGGAAGGGGAGAAATCGAATATCATCATGGAAGTATCAAATAGAGAAAACTATAAAACTATAAAGCAACTAAGACAAGAAGTGTCACTGTTAGAAGACTATAGAAGAGGGAATAGATTAACAAAAATACTAAGAAAGATAGACGTGCCAAAAGCAATGCACAATATCAGAACAGACTAGGCTCTATCATGCATTACTGCAAACAAAAAACAAAATTTCAGCACAGGCAAAAAAACTTTGAAGATATACAGATAAATATAAAGGAAAAGTACAAAATAAGAAATTTATTGATGACCCAAAAAAGTTTTACAGAGAATTGGGAAACAAGATAAAAGGAACTGAAAAAACACCAAAAAAAGAAGAAATAGATGCATTTTGGAGATCTATGAAGATCCTGTGGAACACAGCAAAGATGCTAAATGGATAAAAGAAGTAAAAGAAAGAATAAGAATTTTAAAGGTACAGGATATGAAACGAGATGAAGTAACAGCCCATGAGACTGAAACAAAGTTAAGAAAAGCCTGTAATTGGAAAACACCAGGCCCAGATACAGTACCTAACTCTTGGTTAAAAGTATTAACATTGTTGCACGAAGACTTAGCAATGAGTAAGAACTATTTATATGCGCATCCGAAACAGACACCAACCTGGCTAACAAGTAAAACAATAATCCTACTTAAGAGTGAACCTGCAAGCTACCCCAAAAATTACAGACCAATAATTTGCCTTCCGATGACGTATAAACTATACAAGGGAATTGATGCTGACAGAGCTTATAATCATTTAGAAGAAAACTCAATTATGGCAGTAGAACAAAATGGTAATAAAAGAAAGTCATATGGAACAAAGGATCATTTGATGTTAAATAAAGTCATAATGGAGAACTGTAAAAAGGGGAAGAATCTAAGTATGGTATGGATTGACTACAAAAAGCATATGATAGTATCCCACATTCATGGATAAAAGAGTGCTTAAAAATGTATAAGATATACCCTATACTGATCGACTATATTACACTGACAATGAAACAATGGCAGACCATTTTGCAATTAAACCATGATAAAGGACAAATTACTATCCCAGGGATAAAAATTCAAAGGGGATATTCCAGGGTGACTGTCACCATTGCTATTCTGCCTTGCCCTTAACCCATTAAGCTGTCTACTTAACAACTTAGGCCATGGCTCTAATTTGGCTCCTAGAAAACAACAAAGTCTAACGACTTCTCATCTTCTCTTTGTTAATGATTTAAAACTGTATAGTTCATCAGATGAAGAACTGAAAGCACAGCTGCAGGTTGTCAAAACTTTTTCAGATGATATTAGAATGTCATTTGGCCTTGACAAATGTGCAAAAGCAACCTTTAAAGCAGGAAAACTGCAGCACCAGGAAAACATCAGTTTGGGACAAAAATGTGATATAAAAGAACTTGAGCAAAAGGGAGTGTATAAATACTTGGAAATTGATGAAGGATCAGCAATAAAACATGAACAAATGTGTCTAAAACTTAGTAAGGAATACTTCAGAACACTTAAATTAATCCTGAAAACTATGTTGACATCTAGGAACAAAATCCAAGCTATAAACCAATTTGCCCTTCCTGTTCTAACTTACAGTTTTGGAGTGATTGATTGGTCCTAAAATGTGTTGGACAAAGTCGATATTAAAACAAGAAGGATGCTTCATGCTCACCAAATATCTATAAAATTTAGTGCATGCCAAGATTATATATTCCCCGTTCCGAAGGAGGGATGGGCCTCCTTGAAATTGATTACATGTATAGATCTGCAATCATGGGACTCCACACATCTGCTGACCTCACAAAACCCAAACATGTGAAAGTTTTGAAACATGAGAAGAATAAATCTAAGATGACTTCCTTGATTAACCCAGCAGAAGCATATCGGCGTCAAGCTGGAATGGAAATTAAACCAGAAGTAGATAAAAATCAGGCAGCAACTGAATGTGCCAAAAAACAAAAAAAATACTAAGGTGAAGGACCAGATGAAAAGGCAAGAAACGTGGAAAACACATAAATATAGCTGTAAGTATAGAAAACTTCTGGAAGAACCTCATGTTGATCAGGAACGAATGCAGGAATGGTTAACGGAGAGGTGAATTCAAACCAAGAGATGAAAGGTTAATATTGGCGGCTCAAGACAGTGGGCTACATACATGCTGGTTTACAAAGTCCATCAAACATGTGGGAGAGACAGACAAATGTAGGTTTTGTAAAACTGAACTGGAAACAGTCACACACATCGTTGCTGGTTGTGACATACTAATGGCAGAGGGACTGTATACCAAAAGATATAATAATGTGGCGAGACTGTTGCACTGGAGATTGTGCAAACATTATGATTTTGAAGTGGCTGCAAAGCACTAGAAACATGATCCACAAAGCATTATAGAAAATGATGAAGTCTACATCACATGGGATCATCCATTACCAACCATTCAAAAGATAGATACTAGGAAACCAGATATAGTAGTCCAAGAACCGAAGACAAAAGTAGCATTAATCATTGAAATCTCCACACCCAGTGACTACAGTGTCCTGCGTACAGGCACACACAAAGTTATAAAATATCAGGATTTGCAAGCAGAAAAGAGAGCAAAGTGGAAGAAGGATACCCAGATAGTTCCAATAGTAGTAGGAGCAGTGGGTCTTATAAAAAAGAGTCTATAATCATATTTAGATATGCTACCAATACAAGAAACTCCATATGAATTACAGAAGGAGTCATTACTGGGCACATTGCAGGTGCTACGAAGAGCACTTTTGGCTGACATTAAACAGTGAAAAGTACAGTTTTGTACCTACCATAAATGTAGATGTCCGATAGATATGCAACTGCAGTCATAACATATGGGTTGTCCTGCCTCAGGCAGCCCTCGGTCGGCCGGATTCCAAAGTCTGGGTCCGACGTCGGCTGATGTCGCATTTCTCTCCGACGTCAGAGCGGCTGGAGTATATAAGCATCAGCCAACGCCATCTTCTTCAGTGTTTCTTGCCCCAGATGCCAGGTGCCCTCCAAGGAAGGCTGTAATCAAATTGGAAGACAAACATAGGTTTCCAGACAATAAATAAGCAATAAACAGATACACCATAACAGATATCCCCAGCTAAGGATAATAGGGATAGGAGTGGACCCAAGGCATAGAGGGAAGGAGGAGGGAAAGACTGCAGTTGCATATCTATCGGACATCTACATTTATGGTAGGTACAAAACTGTACTATGTCCTTCAAGAATGCAACTGCAGTCATAACATATGGGTTGAATACCATAGCTTAGCTGGGGGAGGTGGTATGCTCTAAGAAAAGGATGGTGTAGCTATCAATCCCTGCAGGACTGCTGAAGCAAAGCCTGCTCTGGATCTGGAATATAAAGGGAGGTTGTAGTGTTTGGAGAATGTATGCACGGAGCTCCATGTAGCAGCTTCTAGAATGTCTTTGTAGGCACCCTCTTAAGAATGCTGTAGAGGTGGCTGTAGCTCTGGTGGAGTGTGGTCTGACATTGGCTGGTACACTCTTTCCATGGAAGGAATAACAGAATCTGATGCAATGTCCAATCCATTTTGAAATAGTCTGTTTGGAAATTGCTTTTCCTTGTACTCCAGGGGCGTAAGCTACAAAAAGCTGATCAGACTTCCTACTGGTCTTGGTTCTGTCCAGGTAGTAGCAAAGTTGTCTGTGAATGTCCAAGGTATGCAACAGTCTTTCCCCTTTGTTCTCAGGATTGGGAAAGAAAGTAGGCAGGTAAATTGCTTGATTTAAAGAAACCCTAGATACCACTTTTGGCAGAAAGGTAGGATTGGTTCGGAGGGAGACCCTGTCTCTGTGAAAGGTTATGAACGGTGGTATTGCCATTAGGGCCTGTAATTCCGAAACCCTTCTTGCTGAGGTAATTGCCAACAGGAAAGCTGTCTTCCATGAGAGAAACTGTAAGTCCACAGAAGCTGCTGGCTCAAAGGGAGGTAGAGTCAGTTTTTCTAGGACAAAGTTGAGGTCCCACGCTGGTACTGGAGCCTTTCTTGGTGGCTTTATATTCTTGATTCCCCTAAGGAATTGCCTTAACAAAGGATGTGAAAACACAGGTGGATCAGTGTTGTATCTAGCTGAAATAGCTGAAGCATGTATTTTTATGGAAGAATATGAGAGTCCATTCTGTAGCATATCTGCCAAATATTCCAGAATGAGCGGGATGTTCAATAATGATGCATCATGACCCTTGCTGGTATTCCAAATACTGAATCTCTTCCATTTTGCTGAGTAAACCTTTCTGGTGGATGGTCTTCGGGCTTCTGTTAGTATCCGCTGAACTTCCTTGGAGAGTGATAGATTGAGGTTATTCATGGGATCTCCCAAGCTGTTAGCTGCAGCGTCTGAATGTTGGGATGTACTGTCTTGAAGTTGTGTTGAGTCAAAAGTTGGGGCCATTGGGGAAGGGCCCACTTTTTGTTGTGACGTATGCTCCGTAGTAGTGGGTACCAGTGTTGTCTTGGCCAGTCTGGAGCTATTAGGATCCCCTTGGGCTTCTCTGCTTTGATCTTTAGTAATACTGTGGTCATCAATGGCAGAGGTGGGAAAGCATAGATTTTTAGGAAGTTCCAGTTGAATGAGAGAGCATCTGTTTTCCATGCTTGTGGATGGTATGTCCTTGAACAGAACTTTTGTAGATGATGATTGAGGTGGGAGGCAAATAGGTCTACTTCTGGCCTGCCCCATGTCGAGGTGAGTCGTATGAAGATTTCTGGATGTAACCTCCACTCGTGTGGGTCTAGGAAATTCCTGCTTAGGCTGTCCGACAGCACATTGTCTTTGCCTGGAACAAACTGGGATTGCAACTGTATGTTTAGGCTCAGTGATTTTTCCCAAAGATTCATGGTCAGTCTGCAAAGGGGGTAAGAATGGGTGCCCCCCTGTTTGTTTATGTACCACATCACAGTGGTGTTGTCTGTCCGTATTAGCAGGTGGCCTTGCTGAAGTTGTTGTCGAAAGGCCTCGATGGCATGCATTACTGCCAGCATTTCTTTTTGGTTGATATGCAGATGTGTTTCCTTTGGAGACCATTGTCCTTGAATACATCTGCCTTCCATGTGCGCCCCCCCATCCAAGGACTGAGGCGTCTGTGGTCATGGTCTGTGTTATCTGAGGTTTTTTGAACGACATACCTGTGTTTGCCTGGCTTACCGAGGCCCACCATAGAAATTCCTTTTGTAGGCATGGAATGAGCGGTATGGTTGTCTCTAGGTTGTTGCTGTGTTGAGACCATAAGCTTTTTAGGTACCATTGAAGCTTTCTCATGTGTAGTCTTGCTAATGGAACTAGGAGAATGCAGGATGCCATGTAACCCAGGGCCTGTAGGAATCTCCTTGCAGTCATCTGGGTGAGCTTTGCCAAACCTTTGAAATAATGAGTTAACTTCTTTTGCTTGTCTTCTGTCAGGTAAGCCATTTGAGAGGCTGTGTCTAGTTTGGCTCCTAAGAAGGTTATTTGCTGGGATGGCTGAAATCTTGACTTTTGGAAGTTGACTGTGTATCCCAGAGCCTGTAGCAATTGTATGACATAATTCAAGTTTTTTGTCAAAATCAGTTTGTCGTCCGCTTGTATGAGGCAGTCGTCCAGGTACGGGTAAATCTGGATCCCCTGGAGCCTGCAATGAGCAATTACTGAAGCCAGGCATTTCGTGAATACTCTAGGCGCAGTAGATAAGCCAAATGGCAATGCTGAGAATTGATAATGCTCTGGCCCTGCAAGAAATCTGAGGTATCTTCTGCAGCTGTGTCTGATAGGGACATGCAGGTATGCCTCCTTGAGGTCCAGAGTAATCAGCCAAGACCCCTTGCCCAGCATGGGAAGGAGTTGCTGTAGAGTCAGCATTTTGAACTTTGGTACTATGAGAAAAGTGTTTAATGTGGACAAATCCAGTATTGGTCTCCATTGAGTTTCTTTTCTTGGAACAAGGAACAGTCTTGAATAAAACCCCTGGCCTTGTTCTTGTTGTGGAACTTTTTCTATTGCTTTGATCTGAGCAAGCAGAGAAATTTGCTTGATAGCCTCTGCCCTCTGGTTTTGTGGTAGGTTTGGCATGCCTTGTTTTCTTGGCAAGGTATGAAAGTGGAACCTGTAACCTTGGTCTATAATGTCCAAAATCCATTTGTCCTTTGTCAATCTGTGCCAACTGTCTGAAAACAGAGATAATTTTCCGCCCAAAGGAGCTTCTGTTTGCTCCTTGGTCAGCGGAAGTAGAGGAAAGTCATTGAGATTGTCCCTATGGGGCAGGAGAGACCCCCGTGTCACTTCTTTGGTTTGCTGGTTGCCATTGTCGTCCCCTGTAGGAACCTCTGTATTGTCCTCTTCCTCGGCCACGCCTGTTTTTGCCCCTTTGAAATCTTTCAGGATTAGGGAAGGACCAGTTTTTAGAAGGCCAATTCCTGCTGAATCTGGGTGGCTGAACCTGGAGGAAATCTTTGACTGTCTGAACTGACTTGGCTTTTTCCTCAATGGACTTTAACACATCTTTAGCATTAGCACCAAAAAGCTTGTTCTTTTCCAAGGGTGCATCAAGAAGTTTTGCCTTAACGTGATCTGGTAGAGGTTGTTCTTTTAACCATGCATGTCTACGAATGACCGCCCCTGTCATAGCTGCCCTACATGAAGCTTCCAATGCATCATATCCACACTGCAGAAAGTGATTGCTAACTTGCTGAGAATTATGTACAGCCTCCTGCAAAGACTTCCTATCTAAAGGTTCAGGAGAGGCCAATGTTTTCTGTAAATCATCTAACAGGTAATCCTGATATTGAAACATATGAAAGAGACAATTGAGTGCTCTCAAAGATAAAGTAGTGGAGGTGTAAACCTTCTTCCCCCATCTTTCTAATGACCTAGCTTCCCTATTGGAAGGCAAAGGATTTTTGGAGGTGGTAGCTGAAACCCCTTTCGGTCCCTGAGAAATTGTTTCTAAATCAACAGCATGGGCCCTAAAGAAATGAGAATATGTTTCTGGGAGCCTATAATATCTGTCCGGCTTGGCAGGAGCAGGAGGAAGAGTATCAGGGGTAACACTGGAGTCAGAGTATAGATCATCCAAAACATCAAGCACAGGAGGTATAGCTAAGGGCCTGTGTTGGGGCTTTTTAAGGAAGGTTCGAAGGCGCTTTCTGGAATCAGAATATTCCTGGCCTTGCCACTTAAAATGCTCCCTCATGGAATGCAGAACTTCCCCAAAAGAAATATCCTCAGGAGGGGAGGGCGAGGGGATGGAGTCCTCTGCATCAGAGTCCTCATAGGTCTGGAAGGGCTCTTCCTGGCTATTGGAGTGAACAGAGTCCTCAGAATCTTCATCTGAAGGGAGAGGGTCAGAGGGTTCAACCCTAGGCCTCTTATCAGGAGGAGGCTGGGATCCTCTCTCAGGATGGGCCTGGGAACCTCTGATCATGGAAATTAAATCTGCGGCCATAGTTATGATTTGTGTTTCAGGAGTAGGCTGAGGTAAGGCTTTAGCAGTAAGGTGCTTGGTCTTGCTGGCTGCCTTAGCACGTGTGTAGGCCTTGATAGACATGGACATGGGAGGCCTAGCAGCTCCACGTGCAGGAGTGACCTTATCTACAGCAATGGTCTCGGGCATTTCCTCGGTTTCAGTATCCGGAGGAAAATCAATAACTGGCGTCAGTGTGGTCTCCGGTATCGGAGGTATCGGTAATGCGGTGTCTTTGGTTCGGAGCGGTGAAATAACCGCCTCAGAGGGAACCGGGGCACTCGTAGTTGGTTTTGGCGTGGTGTCGGTGGAAGACGTGGGCCGAGGATGTCGGTCCCGGTCTTTTCGTTTCTTAGGAGTTTGCGATGTCGGTAGTTCCGACGGCATTGTATAATCGAATTTTTCGCCGAAAAAGTCTTCAGCGAACTCTGCCCGGCACCTGAGAGTGCGCTTATTGAAGCGAGCACAGGCGGCACAGGCCGAGACGTCGTGGTCTGAGCCAAGGCAAGGAAGGCAGTAAGAGTGGAAATCCTTATGAGGTATTTGTTTACCACATGACAAACAATTATTTACTTTTTCAGTAATTTCTGACATCAGCTGAGGCAAGAAAAGATCCCCAACGGGGTACTTAGCTTTTTTGATGACTTCAGATTCGAAGAATACAGGAGCTGACCGACCGGCACTTGCGATCTGCTTCTGCTTCGGGCACCGCGCGGCAAGAAAGACTGAAGAAGATGGCGTCGGCTGATGCTTATATACTCCAGCCGCTCTGACGTCAGAGAGAAATGCGACCTCAGCCGACGTCGGACCCAGACTTTGGAATCTGGCCGACCGAGGGCTGCCTGAGGCAGGACAACCCATATGTTATGACTGCAGTTGCATTCTTGAAGGACATCAATACTAATTTCATGAACTTTAGTCTTACTTTGACTTAGGAATGGTTCCATTCCCATGAGGGTATTAGAAAACCAAAAGATATGGAGAAATTAAAAAAATAGATTATCACAATACTAAGGTAAATAATCTTTAATACACAAAACCAGGATTCATGTTGGATGAATGCATAAAGCTCTTTAACATCACAATATAATACCAGCAGGTGCACCAAAGACAGACTCTTGCATTCACAAAGGTAGTATGCAGAATCAGAAATGCATTCAGCTCACTATCTTTTGTATGCAGCTGTCGACTACTGTGACTCAAAGAAATGAATTGAGCAACCCCAGGAGCTACACAGTTATTGTCCCATTATCTTGAATGAAGCAGATGAGCACCTAGTATGCATTAGCATACCATGTGCCTTTGTGCTCAGGGCTGGAAAGTAGTTCTGTGTAGCACAACAGTGCTATGCAGAAAAGTAGCTCATTACTGTATAGCATGCCTTACCAAGTAAGACATACTGTATAGTAGTATGCTGCCTTACTCTGTACTGCTGCATGCTGCTGGCATGAATGACTGTCATTCATTAATGAACCACAATAATTCTATAAGCAGGCAGCACTGGGATCATTACTATATTATGGTAAAGATGGGATCTAGTGCTATGCAATTTCCTACTGGCAGGAACTCCACTATATCATGGTGGGTGTACAAGGTAGTGTGTGGTATCAGGTTTTCCTGTACTGTGCAGGGCTCCATTGCTGGTAAGGATGGTCCTGCCTTGTAATGGAGAGATGAAGAGTATTTACTGTCCAACATTATTATCTTGAGTACTGTCTGCTGAGCAACAAGGTAGCGAGAGAGGGGGATCCCTGCAACCATGGCTGTTACCCCAGTGGAATGTATACTGTTGGAGTCCCCATTGCTTATGCTGAGGGATCCAGCATGCACAACACTGTTGCCAGGTTCTAAAGGGTACATACTTGGAGGGTGGGCTGTGACTGATCTACAAAAAGGAAAATAAAAAAGAGAAACTAGTGGTCTTAAAACTTCTTTGATGAGCTCAGTCACAATAATTTCCAAAAATCATGAAACCCAGGTAGTGTTGCAAAGCAACAAGCCTTTATTCATCACAGACCAGCAATCCTCAGTAACAAAAAGTCAGAAATATTTTAATGTTAAACATATCAGCTTTTATATACTTAGAAGTAGATGTGGACAATATATACATTGTTTAATTTTAAAGCAGCCTATTCATGGCAAACAATATAAACAGGGTTGCAAAAGTACATTTAAGAATAGCAAGTACCCACCCCGACACACTACTACTGATTAGATCAAATAAATCCTAGTTAAAGAAAACACTACCTATCTACTTGCAACCCACATTTCAAGATCAGGTATTAAGAAAAGCATAACACATACAAATCAGTTTTTTGTTACTGAGTATCACTTGCCTTTGACCTTTTAAAGGCTTGTTGCTTAGGAACACTACCTGGGTTTCAGGATTTTTGGAAATTATTGTGACTGAGCTCATCAACGAAGTTTTAAGACCACTAGTTTCTTTGTTTTTTATTTCTTCCTCAACACTCTCAGCCACTGTGGTGAGGTTGGAACTAGACAGATTCCTGTGATTGTTAATTTTTTTTATGTCTGTGGCTGACCTACAATACAGGGGAATCACACAATATCCCATGTGTGTTCCTGCTCCATGGAAGTAGTACAGCTTATGAATTCAGCAAGGCTTTGCGAACCCTTTTGTTAAACATAAAACCCTATGTGGGTCAAACAGTATTTAATTTACTACTGTGATGTGACAGAGGGAGTGGTTACTCTCTCATGAGAACATCTAAATGTGACTTTGTGTAATAGCTGCATTGTTTTCAAGGGTGATTTATACAACTGATCACACGATGTAGCTATAGGGGCCGTTATGGCCTCCAGCTATGCTAGTTTAATTATGGCATATTGAGAAAGTAAATCTGTGTAATGACAAAGCTCTTTTTAAATTTCACTAAGATTTTCTGTGTGTTCCGGTGAGAAACAATTGTTGGACACAGTTTGAATACTTCCACTTCCCTTTTCTCCAGTTTTCAGACAGCCTTTTTACAGTTTAATTTTTTAATATAGTCATTCAAAAGGATGTAGTTAACAGATCATATACTACTGCTATTTTAAAAAAAGTAGCCAACAATTCATATCTAGACTTTCATAATATACATCCTTCATATGGTAAGAAAAACATAGTTTAATGGACAGATGGTGAAAACTAGTAGACATACTGCATACTATAGTACAACATGGCAAGTATAAAACAGAAATTTACCATGACAGGTTACAGTGATGAATGATAAAATCAGATTAGTGTTAGACATGAGAACTGTTGCACAAATGGGGTTATTCTAGGTCTCAAACTGTTGAATGGACTAACTGAGCTTTAAATTGCGTCCTAAACTTTAGTTTAAATTTCCTAACTATAAAGAATGCAATAAAGCAAAACTGGAAAATTTTAGTAGCAGATATTAGGAAAGTAGCTGGAGATGAGTCAGGTTTTGTTGGTGAGAAAAAATTTATTATCAAATACATTCAAGAAGGACGGAGTTTGAATTTGAAATTTGGGATAAAAGTTAAAGTTCCGAGTACTTACACATACAATTTTTGTATGAAAAGTAAGTTTGTAGCAAATGCATCAAATTTCTACTGTAGGAATATGCTGAGGTTTTATCCAGCCCCAGTGTATTTTAATAAGTCTAAAAATCTATTTTTTTACTGCATGTACCAATTTACAAAGCATTTTATGCTGGACAAACACATTATTGGGTATTTGAACGACAACCTAAGGCTATAATTCTGCAGTACACAAAAAGACGCAAGAAAGCACTGTTTAAATATTACAAGGTTTATGTTAAATTTGACTGGTTTATTTTTTGAGTAACTGACAGGGTAGATGGTAACATAAGAGGTTGTAAATTGGTTAATGGAGAAGATTATAGGAAACACTGCTTGCAAGTTGTGCTTAATTCATCTAGAGAGTTTGGGTTGAAATGCTCTCATAAGATGGTGACCTTGAAAACAATAGTTTTTCATAGTATACATTTATACATTACTCTTTTAGTGAACTCTGCTATTCACATTTTACTTTACTGAAACTGGTTACATAATAATGATGTGAATTGTACCTAAAAAGTGCCTATTTTATCAAAACCAGTGTGATGAGGTGTTGTTCTTAACAGATGAAATCACCTACACTTGTTTAGCCTTTTTGAACTTCAGCTATTCCTTAATGTTTGGTAAGTTCATAGCTTTAAGGCTAGCTGCCTTAAAGAGACATTCTAAGAATAGTCAATTTCCCTCCCAAAAGTGAGACTCAAAACACTGTACCGTGTGCCTGTGAGGCAAACACCTTAACCATTATATATATATTTTTTTTAATTTGAACTACTAACTTAAAATGTTACCCTATCAGTCTCTATTTTTTATTATTTTGCATTTTCATCTACTGTTTTTGTAGGGTGATGTTAACTTTGATTTTATTCCATCTGCAGATCATTTGAAACATTTCACTAATAGCAAAGGAAAGGAAGTCTGTTACAAGGATGTAAGACAAAGGTCACATAAGAAATGCAGTTTTGAAGGGATCAAATCTATTTCTATTTTAACTGTTTTCATTTTAGCCACAGTAAGGCCAATCGGTGCAAGTGTGCCTTTTCAGCAGTGACCTGGGAGAAATGACTTGTTAAATGATTTTCTCTGAATCACACAGTAGGTAAATGAAGGCTGTATGATTCAAATCCTGAACTACAAGAAGCAGCCCTGTTTACAGCTTGTAGCCTTAATCTTTTGCACTAAATGCCAGAAATATTTTTAACATTTCCAAATTGTTTGAAATGGTAAAGACTGCAACGACCCAGCACTAGCCTGCAAGTAACTCCCTTGCACTCTGTTACTTAACATAATTATCCCCAAGGTTGCTGCACACTTTGAGGGTAGAGATACTCCTCCTTGAAGCAACCCCTTTCTGACCAGTGTGGGTTTTGAGCAAATGTGCATTACTGTACAACTGGTCATTGCATGAGTTGATAACTCTTCAGTTAGAAAATGTCTTTTAACATACTGAACTTTAAGAAATGTATCAAGTCATCAGCAGAACTAAGTTTCAATGACACAGGCAATTACCAAAACTTAAAAAGGTACACAAAGCACAACAACTTAAACTCACTTAAAACTCAAGAAAAAAAATACTTACTCAAGTTTTGGTGTCGGTCTGGTAAAAAATTCATTGTATAATTGATGCTCATCCTGGCATACATGCACCATGAAGGCACAACCACTTCTCACCTGAAGTATAAAAAAAGATCAATTGCATCATTGTCTCTCCTACCAAATAACTCTTTAGGATTCATTCATATCACTGCTTAAGGTCGGTTTCAAAATGTTGAAAATCTGATATACAGTACATACATTCTACTGCAGGAAATTCAATTACATTGCATAATAAACAATATATTAGTATATAAAAACACCTGTCAAATTTTGGCTCTACATTACAGTTAAACAGTAAGAAAATAAAGAATGGAATATAACACAATGAAAAATAACATGTATGCAAGATCCAGTCACAAAAACCTACCATAACTGTACCCTGATGTGTACTTTTGCTGTTACCTGGATCCCATTCATTTCAGCTAGTGAACATTAAAATCTTTAGAAGGAAGAGATCAAAGAAATGAGCTAATCAGCTGTTTGTCAATTACCAATGACAGTGACATGCACAGACAATGATAACCCAATAACTACTCCAGTTTTGCTCTACAGTGCTCTATCACACCAGCAGCAAAAAATAGATGGCCGATTTATATATATATATATATATATATATATATATAATATATATATATATATATATATATATATATATATATATATATATAATATTCACACTGTTCAGCATCACTATTAGGCCATAAATAAATAACAGTCATTAGTAGTACAAAAACTAATATTCTACTTAAGGTTACTGGAGCATAGTAACCACAGTATCTATTGCTGGCAATCCTCCAGAAGGGTGATCCAAACCCCTAAACCTGGGAACTACAGACAGATTAGCCTTACTAGCCTCACATTAAAGGTAATGGCATACATCATCATGGAAATTATAAAGATATGGGCGGTTTACAATTCCCTGACCCAAGTCAACCTGGCTTTTTGAACGGCAGAATCTGCCTATTCAAACACAGCTGACCTTTTTGAAAGAGTCACAAAGACAATGGATGAAGGCATACTTGTAAACACTGTCCTAACCAAGGCTTTTATCACTATCCTACATGCTAGCATTACTGATAAACTGACTCAGCTAAATACAAACCTTTACATAAATCACCAGATAGCCAATCTGATAACAGACAGAATCCATTCAATCTGGGCTGGTGACACAAGTTTATTCAAAAAGCCTCACCACCAGTGGTATCCCAACAGGACTCTAGTCTGAGCCACTACTCTTCAGCATTTATGTAATTGACATCAACAGTCTGTGGCTGAACAAGTCTACTGATGATTGCAAAGTCTGGGCTGTCATCTCCTCCAAGAGAGCCTTACCCATTTGTGGCGTCATGGCCATGGACAAAAATTTAATGCAAAAAAAAAATAGCACTATACCTTTTTTGAAACAAGAACACCCTTGCATCTACCACATAAATAACACAACTCCCCCAGTTGGGGGTGGGGGGGGTGGGGGGTGGATGCTATCATTATAGGGGTCTATATTAAAAACACGAATGTTAACTTACCCGAATACCTAAATGCTGACACGTCTTCATCGAACCATAAAAACATCAATCATCCTGATGCACGAAATCTGAAACGTCGAATCGTCATGGTTGGCCTGTCTGCGGTATAGCTCCGTAAGGTAAGTGTGCGATAGTTACGGACCTTAGGGTTAGGGTGTGGATTAAGGTAAGTGTATAGATGGTAATGTATGTTAGATTTAGTGTAGGGTTAGAAGTGGGGTTTTATTAAGTGTATGAGTGTGGATTATTTTGTTTGTTTGGGTATAGCTTTTTAAGGTAAGTGTGTGATAGTTACGGACCTTAGGGTTAGGGTGCGGGTTAAGTTAAGTGCATACATGGTGGTATATGCAAGATTTAGTGTAGGGTTATAGAAGTAGGATTTAGTTTAAGGTTAGAAGCAGGGTTTTGGTTAGTGTATGTATGTGGTTTATTTAGTTTGTTTGTGTAAGTAGTATGTAGCGGGCGGTGGGATGAAACAACTATGACATTTCGAGTTTTGAATTTCACGGTTTAGGGCGTTCGGTGTGTTTGCGGTTCACAGAATATGTGTCGGCGTTTAGGTGCTCGGGTAAGTAAACATTCGTGTTTTTAATATAGACCCCATTATAGACATATGCATGTCCAGGGACTATAAATTTCTTGTTGATTATCACATAACTAAACTTAAGAAATCCTTCCACCCATCCAAACATACTAAAGGTATATCCACCACATCAAATGAAATTACTGGCCCACTCTACGCTTCCCTTACCATGCACATATTAAAATATAATGCCTCTTTTCGCTGTCTCTATTGAAGCACATAGTCCAACTACAACAACAATAATTTTTCCTCACAAAAAAAAAAAAAATCAAAGTTACGAACTTCCTAAGCTATACAGAGTATCCAAAAGCCCTGCCACTCTATTCTGTATTTTACAGATTTCTGCATGTCAGTCTCTCCCTAACCTACAAGACTGCATATGACTTCCTGCTTGACTTTTTATATATTCATAAAGAAATGCCCTATCTTGGAACCTAAAGTTATACTGCAACACAAGCAGGATATGTCGGACTTTAAGACAAGATGGGTAAATACTAACAGTAAGTAGTCTTATAAAGACAGCAGATGTTCAGTGGAGGTACCCAAATGGAGGTGGCATCAAGAATGCATGTGATATAACATGCTTGCTTTATGCAGTGGAATCGAAAGAGTGCAGGCAGTTTTACTTTAAATTATTGCTTTTGTTTGCTTCAGTACAATGAAAGAAACATTCAACCAAAGTTAAAAACCTTAAGACAAAAGGTGACTTCAGTATTGTGAAAATACCAGCACCAAAAAACATCCCAATGCTTTTCCATTGTCTGAATGAAGATTTAGCTATAAAGCATTCTTTTTCATCTTCGGAAACAGCAAAGGGAGAAAATGGATAGTAAAGTACTGAGGTAGCCACAACAGTAATGGGATATTTGCTATGGATAAACTGCAGTCTGACACAGAAGTGAATACTGAACTACCAAGCTGTAAGGTTAGTTCCCCCATATGCTCTGATTGTTAATTTTGAAGCAAGATGCAGCAACAATGTACAGACATGAACAGACACCGAGTGAAAGAAACAGTTCTTTAGTTTTTACTGACAAACTTAACTCAATCTTTGAAAACTGAATATTTTAGAGACTGTGATTAAACAAATAGCCCAAATACAGTCAACTGTGATTCAAATACAAAAACACAGAGCAACCCAAACAGAACAAATAACACGGACTGGAAGAAAAGGCTGTGTCTCAATTTTAAACATGAACAATTCAAACAAAATGTGATTGAAAATGGAACAGAAAATAAATTAAAAGTCAAGTTTTGGATTTTGAAACTAGATGCAGAAAGAAGGAAGAAAGAAAAAATCTTCACATTTTTTTGGAAGGAAGGAAAAATCTTGAAATTTTTTGGAATCCCTGAAATATGGGATAACTAGAAGGGACTTGAGAAATCTGTTAAAGAACTGTTTAAAACTTTGCTAGAGTTAGATCAAGAACCTAAATTTGAAACTGACTGAGTCCATAGAGTTGTCCCAAGAAATCCAGGATTTCCTAGGGCTAATAATCATCAGGCAGGTCTTGTTAAATTCTGTAAAACCAAAGAAAAAAAGAGCATTTTGTCTGCAGGAATAAGGAAAAAAAATATTTTTTTGAAAATCACTGAATTTCTCTCTTTGCTGATCTCTCCCATATAAAGCTGTGAGAGACAGAGAAACAACGAAAATCGCTCATCATTCAGCTCTATCTCTTACCTTGCAGCATCTTTTTTCTCTGCAAAGCATGTTGGCTTAGTTTCTGAAGTCTTAAAATTTACTTATTTAAGGCTTTATATACTTTCTAGCGAGTTGGTACACTGGGAAGCAGCTTGGCAGCAAGGAACCCCCACGCTCTTAAAATAATCTATTAGTTTCAACAAACTTATGTCTGTTAAATGCTGGGCTAATCAGCCTGCTTTAAGACATTTGTTACCTGACAGTACTGCACAATAAAACTTTTTTTATTACTATTAATAGTACATAGCCTTTTTCTATTAGACTTTTTACTGGAATGTGCTTGCCTCTGTGCTTGGCTCAACCTGCTTTGCATGGGTTCACTCCGCTCCTCTACCCTACCCCCATTCCCACCCACCCCCACTTCCCTTACACTTATTAACCTAAACCACACCTTTCTAACTCATTGTCCTATAACGTGCAGCTACCTCATCCAACACACTCACAATTTATTTTTCATTTTCTCCCCTCCCACCTCACTAGCCATTATTTTCATCCCTCATACAGCACTGTCACCCATCACTATATCAGCACATTTTTCTCTCTCTACTAAACTGCAGACACCAACCCACTCATAATTTTTCTCCTATTTCCCAATTTCGCCATGTCAGTAATCACCACTATTTTGAGAAACTCTCTCCTACTCATTACCCTCTACCTAGCCTCCCACTCCACTTCCTTCATCATATCAAACATAACACACTACCACTCTCCTTCACTCCTCACTATTACATACCATACAACACCAAATATCCATTTTCACATCTGTTCTAACCTCTACACTAACATATTGCTCTTCCACTATAAATATGTCCATACCCTCAAACCCTCCTTCCTATCCAGATTTCTTTCATCAACTAATATCTAACTTCAAACTTTCTCTCCTTCTACACTCACTAACAGAACTCAAACTCCAAGCTGGCATACATCCTAACCCAGGACCCACACAGCTACTCCCACCCCACCCAATAATATCCACCACACCTACTAATACTGCCCTCCCACCTTCTTCCTCTAAAAAATTTGAAATCAGACTTGCTCATAACTAATTTTAACCTCAGACGTATCACAAAAACAAAAAACTAGTGGATTTCATGCAGCCCTAACTACCTACAGTCCTGATATACTAATTATTACAGACACATGACTAAAACCCCACATTAAAGATGAAGAAATACTTACTACTGGTTATAATGTTATTAGACAAGACAGGCTGAACAAGTGTGGTGGAGGCATTGCCATCATGTATACAAATGTCCTCAACATTGAAAAATTAATCTGTACTCCCCCCAGATCTACCAGAAGCAGAAATTTTAACTACCCAATATGAAGTAAATCCACATAAAACCATCATAATTATTGCCACCTACCTACCACCAGGAAATAATCTACCTACCATTGAAAGTCTTCTATCTTGGGCATCCTCTACTTTCAACCATGAAACTATAGTGCTAGGTGATTTCAACTTGGACTGGCTATCCTGCTCATCTGACAACTCCTCCAATTTTATCAATTTATTCAATTTCACCTAAACTATAAACTTCCCCACTAGAATCGATAAACACACCAAGAAAGAATATATTCTAGACTGGATACTAACCAATAAGCTCAACTTTGCCCACCAGGCTAGGTGCCTCTCCAATTCTCTCAGTGATCACTCCCCTTTCTTTCTTATAAGAAAATACCTTCACTCCCCCTGTAATGTCATTTTCAAACACATACGCAACAAAATAAATTTTTCCCCTACCATCTTAAATTCCCTACTTCAAAACTGCAACTGGTCACCTCTAAAATCACTCCACCTAGACCAAGCTGTACAATATTTTAATGATACCTTCAACATCCTTAATAAACTCGCTCCAACAAGAAAAATCTGTTCCAAAGCCAAAAACCTACCTTGGATAACCAAAGATGCTAAATCTCTTATTAAACAAAGGGATAGAGCCTAGACTGCTTATCAAACCTCCAAAACCTCAGAAAACCACACCTCTTACAAACTAAGAAACCTAACTAAAAAGCAAATATTATCAGATAAAAAATCTTATTTTCTAGCTTGTCAGCAATAACACAAATAACCCACAAAAAATTTTGGCCAAACCTTAACTGCCTCCTCAATCCTGGCAAAACCTCTACCCCTGCACCATCTACAACAAATAGCACTGAATGTATGTCATCCCAATTTAACTCTCATTTCATCACAACTGTCACCTCACTTTTAAACAACAAATCTAACCAACCCCTTATAGTGCCTTTCTCTGCTAACTCTAAATCCAGCTACTTCTCTTTTAAACCCATACAAACCACTCGTATCAAAAAATTCCTACCAAATCTAAAACCTACCTGTCTAGCAGCTGACCAACTCCCTAATGACATCTTAAAAACTGCTGCAAGCTCCATCACCTATCCCGTATCTATCCTAATCAACCACTCCATTGCAGAACAATATGTCCCCATACTATGGAAAATATCCCATATCATCCCTCTCCACAAGGGAGGCCCATCTAAAGATCTCTCTAATTATCAGCCCATTGCCATTCTCTCACCACTAACCAAAATATTAGAGAAATGCATCCATAAGCAGGTCCTAGACCACCTCACAACAAATAACCTCTTATCTAGTTCACAGCACGGCTTCCATCCAAAACACAGTACCTTCACAACCCTCATAAGTTTCACTAACTACATCAATCTCCTCAAAAACAATGGAGAACTAATTTTTACTATATTCCTTGATATGTCCAAAGCTTTTGGTATGGTATTCCACCAACTACTACTCAACCCTCTAGCCTCTTTCACCCTCAACTCTACAGCTCTCAACTGGTTCTTTAGCTACCTTACTAATAGACAACAGGCAACTAAATGGGATAATAAAGTCTCCAGACTCCTCCCAGTCTCTGTTGGGGATCCTCAGGGTTCCATACTTGGCTTTCTCCATTTTATTATATTCACAAATAGTCTAAACACTGCCACTAAATCTGCTTCTATTATTCAATATGCTGACAATGCTACTCTCACTTGTTCTGCTCCCACACCCCAAGAACTCCAAGATAAACTGCAAAAGTCATTTCTAGATATTAAAAATTATCTAAATGAACTTCAACTCATCCTAAACCCAAACAAAACAAAATTAATGATCTTCTCTAACAGGAAATCTAAAGCAAAACCTCCTCTTCTCTCCGTCTACTCTACTAATGGCACTGTAATAGAACCAGTTAACCAAATAAAACTACTTGGTGTCACGAAAGACAACAACCTAACATTCAATAAACATGTATCATTCACAATAAAGTTAGTTCACATCAAACTTGGTGCTCTACATAGAGTCAAACCTTACCTTACTCAAAATGCCAGACTAGCCACAGCCAGATCCCACCTCCTATCTACTCTTCTCTACTGTTCTCAACTTTTCACTAACCTGCATAAGTCTGACTTGCATCTACTTGATTCCTGCTATAACAAAATAGCAATATTTACTGCTAATATATCCAACAGGACCCATCATTGCCTTGCTCTTCAAAAATTCCACCGGGTTGAATTTCCCAATCTGTTATTGCTCAATCAGCTCACCACAACCCATATATTATCCACAAACCTGAAAACTGTCCTGCACTCTCCAACCTACTGCAACTAAATACCAACTCCAGGACCCCTAGATCATCTGATAAATTTGTACTCAGGGTTACAAAGTCCCATAATTACTTTGGCTACTTTGAAGGAGGCGAGAGAGTCACTGAACATTACCCCAGAATATCTTAAAAAAACACAGAACGTCATAGCTTCAAAAAACTCTTAAAGGAATACCTTACTCAACAATGGCTATGCTCTTGTAATAGTCCTGGCTAGTTTCTCATGCCTTTGATCAAATGCTTTCTATACTGCTATCTTCTTGTCTTACTTCTTCCAAATGAAAATGCCACAATGGTTTTTAGTTATATATCTAATGATTTTCATATTACTGTCTGTTAATAAGAATTAAGATATGTAATGTTTTCTGTTTTACATTCACCTTTTTGTAAATTGTGATTGTTGGCAACTGCCAAACTTTTTTGTATATTGTTTGTAAATTTTTTAAAAATTTTTGTAATCTTTTTGTAATACTGTTATGAAGCTTATCTCCCCGAGTCTCAGCTGAAAATGGGCTACTTGCCCAGCCGGACTCTACCCGGTTAAATGTAAAATAAAATAAATAAAACAAATAAATAAAATTCGCTGACTTAAGATCTTTACTTTGTAGGAAGAATATAAAATCTACTTTTTTGTTTCCTACAAAACTGAATGTCATTTGGAAAGATGTCCCTATTGTGACTAAGACGGAAGTGGAAGCCAAGCACAAATTAACTATTTTAGGACTTAAGTAAATCCCCAATACTGCATAGTATTTACTAGTTTGTTCCTGAGATGGTTGATTACAGACAAGCTTCTGCTATATACTCGAAAATATCTGACTGAAGTAATACATTTTTTTTCACTGGTGTGGTGGCATTGGATTCTAGCTGCTATTTTTCTTATAAGATTTATGTAAAGATATGGAAAAATAATTATAAATTTATTAAGAAAGTCATTTTTGAAAGTTGCCTGAATATTAATGATGCATATAAATATTCAGATCAAAGGGAGTTATTTTAGTATCTTTTTCTAACAAGATTACTGTTGGCAATATTTATGCTCCTTTTGATGAGTAACAAACATTTTTACATATTTCAAAAAGACCTCAAAAGCTTGAACACTCTTCTCTTTAGTTTGGTGGAGACTGGAATAGTGTCTTATATTTAGATTTACATAGATCCACCACTCCTAAAAGTCAAAATTATCATAAGAGACATGGTCAACTTTTGACACAATTATTTTACATAAGGAAAGCTTAACTGATGGGTAGAGTGTGACATATTCCTCTTCAAGGAGATATGCACAAATATCACATTTTGCGAAACGCAGCACAAGAACTGCTATTTTTCTAAATCTTAAGATTTGTTTCATAGACAGAAGTTTGAAGAACCAGATTTTGTGTCATGTTCAGATCATTGCTTACTTTCTGTAACTATACCTATGATGCAAACTGTAATCTACTCAGTTAAAATAAAAGTAATGTCAAATTGGTTTACAGTACAGTCTTGTTGATTGCATAAAAATGAAGTCAGGAATAACTGGGAGGATAATTCTAGAGCCATGGTGTCTTTCAATGTTAAGTGGGATGCTTTTAAAGCTATTTAAACTTAACATAAAATCTTACAATATACAATGCACAGAAAAAAGAAAGAAAAATTAAATATAAAACACTTAGAATGACAAATTCAGACCATAAATCAATCAATCAATATCTCTCTCTCTCTCGCTATAGAATTGAGTCCTCAGCCAAATGTCCAGGCCCAGTCCTCCACTACTTTCTCTGTGAAATCACTGCTTCATTGTCCCTGCTCCAAGCAGCTGACACACATACCTGGGAAAGGCTGGCACAAATTTACTAGCTATGCACCTTTTGCCCAAACTATAGCATAATTACACTGCCACCAGACACTCCAAAGCCAGCTACTCTAAGGCTCTAACAAGGGTACCCAATTATACTGAGTGAAATGAATATTAATACAAATTATAGTATTCGCTCAATGCAGTAAGGCTTTCAGGAAAGGCCACAAGTGTCACCAAATAGACTCCTCTCAAAGTTTAAAATATTCTTTAAATGACTAGCCACAATAAAATGTTTAAATATATTTAATAATAACTAATGAAAGAACATAAAAATACTAAATATCTATTTACAATAAACACCAGAGTTTCAGACACAGGAAAGATTAAAATAACATAGATGAAGAGATTCACACAGATACCGAAAAACAGTACTTAACTTATCTCACTATATTTTCCTGACTGATCTAAAGAATTACTATTCCCTGGTTAACTTACTAGAGCAAGACAAGATGAACCAGGTGAGGGGTCCTCCTATGTAAGGTTCCAAGAAACAGACTGCTCTGAGACTTTAGTCTCATCTAGTATTAAAACGTCACTTGAGAGATGGAGTCCAGAATGACATCACACGCATCTGGTCATCTGACATCTGGTCCCCATGCTATCCCCTTGGCTAGAAGCTGCCAGGATTTAGCACATATGTGTCAATAACACACACACATACAGCTTAAGATTTCCTGCAGCTTCTGGAAGTCATAAAACCATAAAACACTTCTACTTTTCCAGAGTAGCAATTAGTTCCCTGCTAGAAACAAAGCAGCTGGATTTAGCTGCACTGAGAATAACCTCTTCTCTTCCAGTATCCTCTGTTAAAACATATACATTTAATCAATCAGTTACAATACAAACAGTACCCACTGTTGGTACATTTTGCAACCGAAGTATTTGTACAAATCAGTTTGATATACATATAACATTAATCCTTTACAAAATTCCAGCTAGCTGGCATATGCTATACACCCACTGCCCTACTTCTCCTGGCATAGCTGGCAATACCTCACAATATCACATGCATGTTATAAGGCAATTTATAATAAATGGTCCACAAACATAAAATTGATCAATTACCAGCTAAAATTTCTTTAGAAACCCTTGATACAAAAATTATTTTGAGTGACATATAACAGTCTATTGCCTGTTTAAAAAAAGAACAAGGCATTTGGTCCTGATGGTTTTGTAGATAAATTACATAACACATTTGATGACAAATTATTTGCTTATAAATTTAACATTATTTACTTAATAACTATTTCAAAGTGGAGACAATCTCAATCCATGGCTATGGTTGAAATGGTATTAATGAACAGAGAGGTTATGATAGCTTGAAACCTAATTACAGACACATTTTATTACTAAATATTAACTACAAAATAATAGCAAAAATAATAAATTGCAAATTAGTCTCAAAGTTAAAAAAACATATTGCATCCAATACAATTTGGGTTTTGTCTTGATAAAAATATGGTAGAATTAAATAAAATGCTCCACACTTTAATTTTTAGTTCCACTAAAAACAGTAAATAACCCACATACATTGATACCAGGATGCTTCAAAGGCATTTGATTATTAAAATCAAAACTATATTTGGGAAAGTGTTAAAATGTTTTAAAATACCAACTGCATTAATGTTATAGAAAATCTGTACTTCCAATCCGAAGCATATACAAGATTGAATAATAATATTCTACCAAAGACCATGACATCAATGGGGGTTAAAAAGGGCTGCCCACTATCAACAACGCTTTCTGTTTTAGCAATAAATACAAAATTTATGTACTTACCATAACAATAGATCTTTGTTGTCTCTTTCCAGCCACTTCCAACAGACTTCAGCTGCCCGAGCTCCGCCTCTTCTGCCCATAATGACTAGCACTGACAGATTAACCTCAGTTTGCCGCACTACTGAACCCAACAATCTGACTACAAAGATCCCCCAAACCAAAGGAGGAAAACAGCATCTTCCACAACTCAGTCGAACAAAGAATCAAGATAATACAATACAGAAGGAGGCATGGTTGAACCAGACGGAAAGAGACAACACAGATATATCATTATAGTAATCACACAACTTTTATATCCAATGCTGCCTTTTTCATCTGTGTTCAACCTGTGGGACAGAGTCCCTAACCACATTACATCCTAGGGAGACCCTAGGGGAGTACAATCTGCAATACGGTGAGACCAAAAGAAGCTCTAGAACTTGACTGAACATTCAACTTTTAATGAGACACAAAGGTATGAGGACCCACCCAAGCAGCAGCACAATCATCATCCACAGCTGCTCTCCAAAGGAAGGTCACAGAGATAACCATAGCTCTAGGAGAATAACCTTTCGGTTTGCAAGGCAAATCCTTCTCTTTCAAACTGTATACAAATGAAATGCAATCAGAGATCCACTTACATAAAGTAGGCTTAGATACTGGCTTTCCCAAACAGGCTAGAGGCACACTGGTTGGACTTTCTGAAGGACTTGGTCCTATCCAGATAAAATCTCAATTGCATATGAACATGAAGCAAATATTCTCCTCTATTAGAAAATTTGGGGAAAAACATTGATAAGTGAAGGGCCTGATTTAAACTGCTCTCCATAGACACTTAAGGCGAAAAAAACAGGATTTGTACTGAGAAGCATCCTATCTTTATAAAAGACCAGAGATATGGAGGTACCGAGAATAAAGTCTGCAGTTCTGACACATGATTGGTCAAAGTAACAGCCATCAAGAACGGTGTCTTCCAGAACAACAGTTTCAAGGAAATCACTGCTGATGGTTCAAAAGGAGATCCAGCAAGCACATAAAGAATAAAAAATAGATCCCATGGAGGATCAGGATCCCAGACAGGAAGTTGCAATAAAAAACTTTCTTTGAGAAAAAGTCTTTGAAACCTTTAAAGATGCTACTTGTGTATTATCTCTACAAATGTGAAAGTTAAAAATCACTGCCAATTGTACTTTAATAGTGGAGTAACTATATGCTGAATGAAAAAAGCCAGCAAAAAAAACAAGGATAGTTTCCAATGGCACCAAAAAGGAGTCCAGAGTCTTAAAATAAGCCCAAAGGGTGATGTGTCTCCACTTGCCAACACAGACTCCTAGTAGATAGCTTCTGAGAGGAGGACAAAATATGCAACACTCTGAAAACATGGGATGGCTGGCCATCAAGGGAACTGAAGAAACCGTGTGGTTAAAATGCATGTCTGAAAATCGGGCAGGTCCAAACCCCCCAAATGAGAAACCTGATCCAAAATGGGAGCAAGAACCCAGGGAGGGTACTTCAGAAGAGGCCATAGAAAGGGGAACCACACCGGTCAGTGCCACAAGAGAGCAATGAGAATTACAGTCTCTCCACAATGGGCAGCCTTCTAGAGGAACTTAATATTAATGGAGGCAGAGGATATGCATATACGAGACATGGGGGGACAAGCATAAAAAAAGACTGTGTCCCTGTGGAGGATCTAAGGCATAATTCCTCAACTTGGTGCTGGATGGAGTGCCACAACATCAAAACATACAAGCAGCAACCCTTGGATTTAGGGACCACTCATGAGGGAGAAAAATGTTCCTGCTCAGACTGTCCACTAAAATACTGGACTTCCCCCCAGGATGTGTATTGCTATCAGAAACCAGTGAGATGAAATTAGCCGCTGCCAGACCTTCATGACCTCTGGACAAAGATGATCGGGCTCCTCCTTGTTTGTTCAGATAAAAGACAACAAACATATTGCCGGACTGTTCTAAGATCACAACCTTGGGAAGAAGGTCCTGAAAAGCCTGCAACGCAAGAAGGACTGCACTCATTTCCAAGATATTGATGTGAAGAGTAACCCTAGTCGCTGAACAGGTCTCCTGGAAAGTCTTCCCTTCAAAATACCGCTCACCCAGGAATGGAGGCTTCCACTGTGACTATTCCCTGTGGGGGAGGAAGAGCAAAAGGTTTCCTGGTAGTCACCAGGGAAGAATCAAACAACCACTTGATATGACTGTGTCTTACTTGTGTCAATATTATGGGAAAATCCATAGGATGTGTCAAGTGAGATCACTGCATCAATAGTGTCCAGTACAGAATCCTCATGTAGTATCTCACCAGGGGAGCTAAACTAATTGTCATGGCCATATGAATTAAAAGGTTGAGAACTATGGACACCGGAGGTTTTCTGCAAGACAGTAAGGAAACAGTCTGAAAGTGAAGGGTAGATACTCTGTCAGGAGTTTTGCAATCTAACAGACCATGTTCAGCTGATAGTCTATGAACTCCAGTGTCTGGACTGGTTGAAGACTGGACTTTGGACAGTTTACAGTGATTCCCAATGAATGGCACAACTGCAGTAAAAAGTTTCTGGCCCTACCTAGTAAAGCCCTTATGGAGGCAGTGAGAAGCCAATCATCCAGGTATGGGAAGACCTGGAACCCCCTGCAGCCTGAGCCAGGCTGCCACAACTGCCACACACTTGAACACCCGGGGGGGGGGTGACACCAAAGGGCAGCACTCCGAACTGGTAATGACTGGCTCCTAGCCAGAAGCACAAAAACTTCATGGACCACCTCACTATCTTTATATGATGGTAGGCATCCTTAAACTTGACCTAGCACATCCAATTGCCCTTCCTCAACAGAGGCAGAATGAACTGCACCATGACCATCTGGACTTTGGTCCATTTCTCAAACAGATTTAATTTGCTCAAATTTAAGACTGGGCTGAGGTTCTTTTTTGCAACCAAAAAGGAATCTGGAACAGATCTGGATCTGCACTAGTCTGATGGGAGCTCCTGGATGACTTGATTTTCTAACAGTTTTTGATTTTGACAGCTGCTTCCTTTCTCTAATGGGGTGGCATGTCTGGAAGGTTTTTGGTATTCTCTTTTGGGGGGAAATAAAAATGTAACCATGAAGCCCATGGATATGAGGTGCTGGTCTCCCAAGCTTTCAAGGGTAGAGCCAAACGATCTCAGATTACCTCCAGAGCCAGACAGTTGAGCAAGCCTTCATAGGTGCTGGAAGGGCCTCCCGGTGAAAACTCAGCTGAAGCCCTGATTCTGTGGACCACCTCTACAGATGGGGTGGCGCCCATTCTGGTTCACCCCTTGTTATAGTGGGTGGATATTCTGCAGTGCATCCTGAAAACTCTGCTGCACTTTTCCAAAGAAGCCCCCGCTACTGATTCCTGGAGAAAATCCATGGGGGGGAGGGCAAGAAAACACACTCCGTCAGATAGTATATTTCCATCCTGCTCACTCCTGATCAAGGTGTCTTTAACTTTAGGTCCAAAGAGTAGCTAGTCATAGCGGGCGTCAACAAAAGATGCCTTGAAGCAATCCACAAAGTTACACAGTCTCAGCCAAGTGAGGAGATGCAAGGAGATGTCAGCTCCTCCAGCCTGGGGTGTGCCAGTGACTGCATTAGAAAGCAGACACATGGAACCATCAGCCATAGACTGCAACATGGACAACTAAGTCTCCATTGCAGTCTGTTGTGCCTTAACTACTCTTGACACCTCAGACACAATGTCACATCGAAGTGTCATCAAGTGGGCAAGTTAATTTAAAGCCCTCAGCACAAACCAGACTGATTCATAAGAGTGCTTTGCCAAATGATACCAATGCCCTAGATTCCCTATTAGGGGGTGGCCTGATGACCTCTCTTCCAAGATGTCCTTTTTGGTGGCTGCTTCTACTCACAACAGCATCAATGGTGGGACCTTTATTCAATGTTGACGATTCTTGGGAAGATCTAAGATTTAATCAAGATTGGTTCCACTGTATCAGGCTCCCTCAAGGCCATCAGGGACACCAAATCAGTGAGGGTGTCCAGAGGAAGACTGCTCAGATATGGATGACCCACCCAAAAAGCTTCCAGAAACATCTGCTCCTCCAGAGTTGAGGCTTCAGTTATCCAATCCTTGCACTGGAGAAGCAGCTCCATAAGGTTGCCAAAAAGAGGCATCTCTGAGGGGGGATTCTGGGGACCTCTTCTCCTTCCTAGATGTCAGTATCCTCAGTAAGGGCTCTGTTGAGAAATTGAGGTGCTTCCTCATGCACCATCTCTTTCCAAGACATTCCCATCCAGGGGAATCTGGGGGGGGGTAGAAACCAGAAGAGGCTTTGGGCCCTGGATGCAGAGTGGCCTGGAAGCTAGTTTGAGTGGGATGTCCTGGAGCTGGCTGATACGAGTTCACAAACGAAAATGACAAGGGGAAAGGGATGCCAGTTGGCGCTGCCCATTTGGTCTCCAAGTGGGAAAATATTCTCTCTACAACGTTGAAGGCAGAAGCTGAAGCTGGCCATCCTGAGTCAGCACCCCTGGGACCGGAAGACTACAATGATATGCTAGATTCCACAGCCACTCCTGTCTGCCCTGACACTGAGACCAGAGCCAATCTGTCAAATGCTGAAGCGACAAGACAGAAAAAAGATTCAGAGAACCAAATCATCTAACCCAACCCAGCAACCCTGGCACCTAAGGGTCAGCTCTGAGATAAAGTCAAGAAGGTCAACACAGGGGTGGGGGTCAAAATCAATCAAGCTGTTGGATCTGACCCCACAGGTGGTAAAGCAATCAGCTCTGGAAACCCAAGAGCCATCAGTCCCAAGGGAGGAAACAAAATTGATGGAGCCAAAATCTCAGGTCTGGGACCCAAGCCTAAAGGGATTAGACCTAACTGCATCAGGGCTTGCAGAAGGGACCACATCAGCAGCTCCAACAGAGCACATCTGAAAATTCCCAACAAACTGGAATGAGGAAGCAACTGAGGGGGACATGGAAGCCTGCCCGCCTGCTCATATAAGGTTCTGAGCTGGAGAAGCTCAGATCTGGGGCAGAGCTGGGGAGGATTCTGCAGAGAACTCTCTTGGTGTAGAGGGGAAAAAAGGTGACTGAACCATATGCAAGAGAGCCCCTTGAACAAAAAAGGGCTAAGGACACTATGTGTCAAGGAAAGAGCCTTCCCTGCAGTTGATGCTGTGGGAAAAAGATTCTGAGGTGTTGTAGCTGATGGCAGTGCATAGACAGTCAGATATACAGGTTACAGGTAGTGGGAGCTGGTCATTTACAGTCCCCCTTAGAGGATTTGGGGTCCTTAGTACCCTCTTTATGACCACAATCACCCTTCTCATGTTTGTTGGCTGGAGAAGAAGAGGAAAGACAAGTCCCTTGCTGGGAAAAGCCATTTCAGTACCAGCTTGGCCTATTCTTTCATTAACGGCCTTGGAACTGAAACTATTGCAAATGGCACACTGAGTCTCCAGGTGTGCAGGTCCAAGACAATAAACACACTGATCTTGCAAATCTTGAGAGGGAAATGTGTGGCCACACACCACACACTTTTTAAATCCTTTCTCCATATCCTCAATGACAAGAGAAAATACAAACTAACAAACAACAAAGCTGTCACAACTACAGTGAAGAACACTCCCATTACACTATCTAAACACAACACTAAATATCAAGTATCCTACATTATAAAAAGGGTAGAAGAGAAACAGGGTAAAAATAAAGTCCAATCACAAAGCAAAGGATACAACCCCAATGGAGTTCGTGATAAAGCTGGTATTCTAGAAGGTGGCAAATGGGATCTAGGGTTACTGTCTCAGTGCTACGCATTATGGAAAGAAGAGGCAGAGCTCAAGGAGCTGAAGTCTTTTGGAAATGGCCAGTCTTAGATCAGAATCAGATCTGAAATCTAACAGGTTGAACTCGGACAAAAAAGCCAACATTATATCTTATAATAGATATAACAGAGGATTCAATTTGTCAACTTTCACTTAATACTAAAGAATTTAAAATATTAGCATACACAAATGATCTAATGCTCATAACATCAGAGCATAACACCCAGATCCAATGTACAATGAACATTATATAAGAATCTCTGGATGTCATTGGATATACTATTAATAAATCAGAAAGGTTGTTGTATGACAATTAAAATATTCCAACAGTCACTACTATAAAGACCTTCCTATCTTCTGCAGCTTTAATTAATTTTCCAAGATTTTTCTTGCTGTGCAATTATTTGATTTTAGAATACTACAATAATATCCCATATATTCACCTTCTCAAAACTTCTCGTTCAACTTTTTTTTTTACATGATGCATTTTACATAGGCTGGTTAGATAAGAGTTTTAAAGTACTTAACAATACTATCTCATATTTATTGAACTAACAATTTTACCAAACTGCTTCAAGGGCAAAGCAGTAACATTTTGTCAGTAAGCATGTGTATAATTATATATTTGTTCACAAACTGTACTTAATACATCCATCTTGTAATTATTGAGTCTACTATACCAAACTGATTCAAGGGCAAAGCAGTAACATTCTATCTGTAAAGCGTGTGTATAATTATCTATTCATCCACAAATGTAGATTTCTTTTTTTCTTTTGAATCTGCTACGCATATTTTTACCAACCTTGCTATGAAACACAGTATCTGCAATGTAATTTTTCACATGCAAGTTCAAGTCCATTTTTAAGTAATGAGAGAATGCATTTATAAATAACATTTTTTAATGCTGACTCAATTTACAATACAAATTTTTGTGGAGTTTATTGCCCAAGGACTCCACTAAAACTGGGTACAAACTTACCACTCAAGAAAATAAATAAAAGTTAAATAAATATGATTTAGGTACAACTAATGCCCAACATTTTGAACAGTCACTTTTGTTCTATAATTTACTGCCCTTAGCCCTCATTAAATTATTAACCCATCCATCTTTCGTTAGACTATTCATTCTTCCCATCCTCGGCATCAAAAACAAAAAGGTGAAAAAAATGAGAAGTAAAGATTACAGGTCTATAGCACTTTGTCAAACTCTTAAAAGTTTGAACGTCATATGGTCGGATACCATATGATCGAACTTTTAAAAGTTTGAACGTTTCAACAGAGATCTCTGTGCAGTGCGGAATGGGAAGATTTTCATTTTCTGCACTGTAGTGCGAACTTGGAGTTGGCATATTTAAAGAGCGGGGGGTGTGCAGGGGGGCTTGTCCTCCTGCTTAAACCATTCAGGTAGATTTTTTTCTTTGGTTTATTTTTTTTATTACATTTTCGAACAAAAGTTTGATCATATAGGGTCGACCATGACGTTCGAACTTTTAAAAGTTCAATTATGTAATATAGATGCAAAGATTACAGTAGTCTATCCAGTAGAAGTCAGCAGATTTTTTTTCTGTTTCAAACAACCTCACACATACTGGCTGTAAAGCATGCTATAACAAATGCTACGTTGGATCAATGTGGGTGCACTCTTCCTCGCACCTGTAATTCCTAGAGTGCTACACAATTCCTAGTGGCATCACAGCCCTCCTAAGTCCTAAATACAGCAGCCAGACATGAAGGCCTTGCCCACAAAGTACAACAGTAAGTAGTACACAGCTAACAACTTCTCTTCAGGACAGGCAAAAATGAGTGCTGGTTTCTCATTTCTAACCCTCGTTGGCTGGCTCCTCAAAGACCCAGGCCACTATCAAAATCAGGTGATCGGGGCACAGTCAGGGCCAAAAGAACTATGTAGTAGAGTCTGCACAAACCAGACTTGAACTTGATTCTCTTATTTTAATACATAGGGTTTAAACAACTATTTTATATCTTCAGTATGAAGTTACAGTATTTCTTAAAATTCACTGTTGGCAGGGGTGGCTTTTAGGGCCTATACTTAGCTGCATGAGAATGCCTTGGTTTGAAGTCTTTTTGTTATGGCATTAGTACCAGTTTATTACAACAGCTTCAAACCAATTAATTATAATGCAGACATCACATTATTCCACTTGTTATTATTTCATCATTATCACTTTTTATTAAAAAGTGAGGGACAAGAAAAATACTGGTAGATTGTAAATTAATTTAGAGTTTTGCTTCAAAGAACTGCATTTCTGGGCTTTTATGACCATAGAAGTATTTAACAGATAGAGCTGTTCAGAACTGTCTTAAATATTGAACATTTTCCAACAGGTCCTATACTCCTATACAACCACATAGTAAGCATGCAAGTGCTTTGCATAGTTTTATGGAAATAATGAACTCTGCACTGGGTTTCACACAGAGCCACACATTCGCCTTGTAAAATATGTTAACATTATTACTGTAGCATACCGATGATGATAAAAAACAAACATTAGACCTCACGGTTTTCTTTGCAGTACTGTTAGGACAGGTTCATACAGATAGCCTTATGTCTGTTATGTTTAATAAACAGGTATGACAAAAGCAGTGGCATACAGCATCTGATTCTGTTGGCATTACCACTGGCACAGCTATCAACCTACCACCTCCAAAATATGGAACACTGCCTCTCATAATGTGAAACAAATGGTCAAAGTGTGAAACACTTACTAACAACTTCAACTAGGAAACTCTCAGCATGATTAAATGTGTTACATTATACTTGTAAAAGATTGTTCTGATGAATTAATATGACTCAGTATTATTTATTATGGATATCAGTTAAAAAGATCTTAATGTATGACTGACCCTTTTCGTAAACACTGTGTGCAGAAGTACCGGCAACAGAATACGCAAATTTTGATAGTTTGGTAGGGAAGTTGGTAATATACCAAATATCTTCAAAACAAGAGTTTAGTACACTGTGGGAGAAGTCAAGGACATACTAACTTTCAAAGAATTACAAACACTGCTATCTCGCCATACGTTCCATTTTAAAGTCTGAATGAAGAAACCACTAGTTCAATGGTTGATTTTTTTATATTTCAGTTAAAAGCTGCATTTCAATTACAAGCAGCAGCTACAACTTAAATCACTTTTATTTTAATAACCAATGCTGTAAAGTAGCATCTACCTTTTATTTCACAGTAGCTTCTAATCAGAAGGCAGAACTGAAAACTGGTAGTGGCTGCAGCCTATCTTGACTCTGTGACTCTACCCAACAGAGAAATGTTTACATCCCTATTCTATACCTACTGTCATCATCCAAGAACTTGGCTATACTACAGGTAACAGGAACAACTTTGAAATTATGGACTTCCAAGATGGCTGCAAACTGATTAACAGCTTAAAGAAAGTGGGAAATAGCCAGTGATATTGTCAGCTTGACTAAATTCAGTTACTGGCATGTATGTACACTGCCTGCATGCCAGCAAAGAAGAAATTTCAAGATCCTGAAAGAAAATCAACCAGAAAATGTGAACAGAAAACACGGTTTGTGAAGAATCCTGTAGCTATTCAGCAAAAAGCAGTTCAAGTACAAGCGATGGCTTTCAGTAATTTAAAGGAAAAAAATAAATCAAATGTACTTAGAGATGATCAAAATAAATTAAACTTTGAAGGAGTACATCAACTCAAGTAACAAAAGGCTGGAACAAATAGAAGCTTTAATTAGCTATTCAGTTGATCTGATAAAACTGTAAAAATCAGAGACTGAAATGAAGAAAAGGCTAGCTGAGCACGAGACTGCTCAAGCAGAGCTGTATAAAAAAATAGACTTGAAGGACTGAGCACGCAAAGAAAACCGGAGATTTTCTGCGATGCCAGAGAAATGGGAAGGAACAAATTCTATTAATTTTATGAAAACACACACAAACAACTGGTCTGGTATTCCACAGCAAGATTTGCTAATTGGAAGGACAAATTGACTATATGCTCCAAACCTGGCCATACAGCCAAGACATGTATTAGTAAAGATGCAATCATCCAAACAGAAAGCGATGATCTTCAAAAACTGTGGCAGAATGTAAGAGCATTAAAAATTGGAGATAGATTTTGTGTGTAAAATGATTCTTCACTGTACACGAGGCAGAAGAGAAGCAGAGAATGCTGAGATGCAGATGCAGATGCAAGATTCAATCTGATGTATCCAGCTGCCTTCAGAATATTTTTTTCCTGGAGAATCAAAAACATTTTCTGATGCTGAACAGGCTAAGGACAAAATAATTTTTTTTTTCAACAAAAGTGAACCAGCAAACACAAAAGGACTCATCTTCTCATTCTTCTAACAATAAAGCTCAAAGACAGACTGCCAGAGAAACCTTTTCCAGTATTCCAAAGGAAAATGTTTGAAATGCAGAAAAAAGCACAGGAGTTTACTAGAATAATTAGGAGTACCCTGGGCTTGACCAGAGTCTGGTGTTGGGAGATGAAGATGAACAGGAAGACCAGCGACACTGAAATTAGTGAATAACTGGGAGACTATAAAGCACCAGTTCTGTTTGTGAAATATGGCTTTGTAAGAAAAAGAGCTATGAAAGACTGGACTTTTGAATCTGTTAAACTTGTGGGTGGACTGTAAACCATATATGTCACTTTATGCACTATCTCATTAATGTTTAGGACACTAAAAGGGGAAAAATAGGTAAAACAATTTTTGTTCTTAGTATTTGTATAACACATTTCATGATATAAGCTGCATGTTACATATACAGCAGTTGCATGTAGTGTGTAGTCAGAGGTATTTTAAATGTGGGAAGAGTCTTTTCACTTAGTTGTACATATTAAAGATGTTAAAGTAAACAAGCATTTTTTAATTGTAAGAAATATAGGTTTTACAGTATAACAAAGAGTAGAAAGACTTGGCAAAAACAAGTTTACTGTGAGTATGCTGTGATCTTAGGCTGGTGGGTTGAGGTGTTAAGGTACATTGACTATATATTACATTATATGCAGAATTAAGATATTTTCTCTTACTTTTACAAAGGTGACTGTCTAGTTTAATACTCTTGGCTTCAGATATTATTGGCTTAAGCAAGTAGTTCTGAAAAATAAGACAAAATTACCAAAGCCATGAAAAATGTTAAGATTCCAACATTTGCAAAGATACTGGCTTGCTTTTTTTTTTCCATTAACAAACGCTCAGTGGGAGTTCGCAATGAAATTGATAAGGATTTATTGCTGACTACTTTTACATGGCGGCAAGCTGTCTGCATGTACAATCAATTCAGTCTGAGACTTCTGGGTATTATTTGCTGAGAGAAATGTTAACATTTAAGGTACAATGGCAAGCAGTTCAGTGAGAAATAAAGTTTGAAATTACGATAAGTGAATAAGAGACAGTCTCCATAACACCCTTAATACTTTGATTTATTTAACAGAACAGTGAAAAAGTAGCCAGTGCGCTTTTTCTTATGGCTAAAAGTTAATATTTTTTGAAAACATAAAAACTGTTTTTCACATCTGGGAGCGGAACAGAGACAATAAAAGAACAAATAACAATCACTGTACGTGGGGACACAGGCTGTAGAAAGCACTTTAGCATGAGTAACCTGAAGTTTAGGTTAGGTAATACCTATTGGTATAGCTGTTGATTTGGGGCAATTGTTCCTAGCTGGAGGGTTAAATAAATTTGAAGATGCACAATTTTGTGTGTTTGTTTCAAGTTAATAGAGGATGGGGGGGGTCTTCTGAAAATGTATTTAATTTTCTTTCAGTGGTGGTCATTAAAATAAAGTCTTAAAAATGTGACATGGGTTCAAATAGAGACGAGAAGAAAAGTACAGTTGTGTATACTTACCATAAATGTAGATGTTCGAGTGCATTCACTGTTGCAGTCACCACATTTGGGTTATCTGCCTGCAGGTAGCTCTCAGCCAACATGAATACCAGAGTCTTAGGATTTCTGCTTCGGATGCTGTCGCTTCTTCCATTACGTCAGATCGTCAGGGGTATAAAACATGCAGCCAATGCCATTACATCAGTTTTTCTTGCCCCAGATGTCAGGTGCCCTGACAATAGGAAGCAATTACATGCTAAGGAACACCCCCAGCAAAAAGCAAATACCCATGATATAAAGTATGCCAAACAAAAAAAGATAGATAAAAGTAAAGAGAAGTCAGGGGGCTGGAGGGAGGGTAACCAGCACTGCAACAGTGAATATACTCGAACATCTACATTTATGGTAAGTGTACGCAACTGTATTATGTGCTTCGTGTTTCACTGCTGCAGTCATCACATTTGGGTTAATTCCCAAAGATAAGGAGCATTAGGGCTAGCAATGAGGCCCTGTAAGACTGCTGTGGCAAATCCAGCTCTGGATTTAGAAAAGATAGTCAAGTGGTAATGCTTGGTGAAAGTATGTACAGAGCTCCAGGTTGCAGTTCCCAGGATGTCCCTGGTAGGGACACCTCTGAGAAAAGCAGTAGAGGTAGATGCAGCCCTGGTGGAATGTGTTATCCCCCGTGGGGTAGGTTTTCCATGGTGCATGTAGCAGAAATGGATGCAATGTGCTATCCATTTGAAAATAATTTGCTATGAAATGGCCTTCCCCTCTGCCCCTGCAGCAAAGCTGACTAGCAGCTGGTGAGATGTTCTGAGAGGCTTAGTCCTGTCCAGATAGATTCTAAAATGTCTGTGCACATCCACGGAATGCAATATCCTTTCCCCTTTATTCTGGAGATTAGGGAAAAAGGTAAGCAAATGAATGGACTGGTTAAGAACCACAATAGATACCACTTTGGGCATAAATTATGGATTAGTCCTGAGGTGAAACCCTGTCCGCATGGAAGATAATGAAGGGTTCCACTGCCATAAGGGCCTGCAGTTCAGACACTCTTCTTGCAGAAGTGATGGCTAGAAGTAAAGATGTTTTCCAAGAAAGAAAGTTCAACTCTGCTGTAGCAGCTGGTTCAAAGGGGGGGGGGGGTAAATTTCTCCCAACACAAAGTTTAGGTCCCAGGCTGGAGTGGAAGCTCTCCTGGGGGGTCTTAAGTTTTTGGCCCCTCTAAGGAACTGTTTTAGCAGTGGATGAGAGAAGAGGGGTGGCTCAGTATTGTAATGTGCTGATATGGCTGAGGCATGAATCTTAATCGATGAGAAAGATAAGCCCTTGTGGAGCATTTCTGTTAAATAATCTAGAACATGAGGTAAGCTGGGCACCGTTGTGCCCACCCCTTGAGAATGTCTCCAGGAACAGTATCTTTTCCACTTTTCTGAATAGGATTTTCTAGTACTAGGCCTCCTTGCCTCAAGAATGACATCTGGCACCTGCTTACTGAGGGTTGCTAGAGGTGAGCTCAGGGAATTAGCCAGGCTGCAAAGTTCAGGGTTTGAAGCTGAGGGTGCAGAATCTGGCCCCCCTGCTGGGACAGCAGGGAGGGAGTCTGAGGCAAGTGCCATGGTTGTAGCACTCTCAGACTGTGCAAAAGGGGGTACCAGTGCTGGCATGGCCAGTCCCTGGTGGAATCAGAATTGTCCTTTACTTGTCCTGTTTGTTCTTTAGCAGGACCTTCGAGAGGAGAGGCAGAGGGGGAAAGACATAAACTGAGAGGCCTTCCCAGGTAAAGGACAGGGCATCCACTTTCCAAGCTTGACAGTGGGGAGTTCTGCTACAGTACTTTTTCAATTGCTGGTTCTGATGGGAGGCAAACAGGTCTACCTCTGGAGTCCCCCATTTGCTCCTCAAGAGCTTGAATATTTTGGGTTCTAGCTTCCATTCATGTGGGTCCATGAGATTTCTGCTTAAGTCATCTGCCAGTGAATTTAGTTTGCCTGGCAGGAATTGAGCTTGTAGGTTCACTTGGTTACTTAAAGCTGTGTTCCACAGATCCATGACTAGTCTGCAGAGTGTGTAGGAATGGATTCCCTCCTGCCTGTTTATGTACCACAAAGTACAGTTTTGTACCTACCATAAATGTAGATGTTCGAGTGTTCACACTGCTGCAGTCATTACATTTGGGTTATCCTGCTGTCAGGCCAGAGTTCCAAAGTTTTGGTCCGGCGTTGGTTGCTGTCGCTTCTTCCCTGACGTCAGTGCGCCAGGGGTATATAAGATGCATCCAACGCCATTTTCTTCAGTTTTTCTTGCCCCAGATGTCAGGTGCCCCTAAGTAGGTAGGCAATACATATTGCTAATAAAAAATATACATAAAAAATAAAAAACAATACCTTCAGTTAAAAACAAATACACCACAAAGGTTGTAGAGGATAGAAAGGTATAGATAAGTCCAGCTAGTTCAAAGGGGATGGAGGGAGGGTAACCTGGACTGCAGCAGTGTGAACACTTGAACATCTACATTTATGGTAGGTACAAAACTGTACTATGTTCATCGTGTTACACTGCTGCAGTCATTACACTTGGGTAGAATCCCAAAGCTAAGGTTGGGTGGCTGGTCTATAAAGAGTTAGGATTGGCTATGAGGCCATGCAGAACTGCAGTGGCAAATCCTGCTCTGGATTTAGAGTAAAGAGGCAATTGGTAATGCTTGGTAAAGGTGTGCACTGAACTCCAAGTTGCAGCCTCCAAAATTTCCTTGGTAGGTACTCCTCTGAGAAAGGCTGTTGACGTGGCTGTTGCCCTGGTGGAATGTGGCCTAATGTTATTAAGGACTGATTTTCCATGCTGTGTGTAGCAGTAACAAATACAGTGTCCTATCCATTTGGATATCGTCTGTTTGAGATAGCCTTGCCCTGTGATCCTGCAGCATATGCTACAAACAGTTGCTCAGTTTTCCTGAAAGCTTTTGTTTTGTCCAAGTAGAAGTGTAGCTGCCTGTGTATGTCCAAAGAGTGCAGAAGTTTATCCCCTTTATTCTGGGGGTTTGGATAAAAAGTTGGCAAATGTATGGTTTGGTTAAGAGCCACACTAGATACCACCTTTGGCATAAAAGTAGGGTTTGTCCTTAAAGAAACCCTGTCCTGATGAAAAATTATAAAAGGTTCCACTGCCATTAATGCCTGAAGCTCTGAGACTCTTCGTGCTGAAGTTACTGCCAGGAGCAGAGCGGTTTTCCATGATAAAAATTTTAGATCGGCTGTATTGGCTGGCTCAAAAGGTGGCAGGGTCAGTTTTTCCAAAACGAAATTGAGGTCCCAAGTTGGTGTTGGTGCTCTCCGGGGTGGTCTTATGTTTTTAGCCCCTCTGAGGTACTGCTCTAGAAAGGGATGAGAGAATAAAGGAGGATCCATATTGTAATGTGCTGAAATGGCAGAGGCATGGATCTTAATTGATGAGAAGGATAGGCCTTTGTCCAGCATCTAAGTTAAGTATTGTAAAATCTGAGGAATGTTTGGAGCAAGAGGGTCAAGGCTTTGAGTCTGGTTCCAGGCGCAGAATCTCTTCCATTTTTCTGAGTAAGCTTTCCTGGTGCTAGGCCTCCTGGCCTCCAAAATGACATCCATAACAGCTTTATAGAGAGGTGTTGCCTGTTTGACTAATGAATCTGCCATGCAGCCAGGTTTAGAGTTTTGAGCTGACCGTGCAGGATCTGATTGTTTTGTTGAGTCATAAGGTGTGGAATTTGAGGCAAAATCCATGGTGGGCCTTGAGCTAAGTTCTTTAAGATTGGGTACCAGCGCTGGCATGGCCAGTCTGGAGCAATCAGGATCATCTGTGGTTTTTCTTGTCTGGCTTTTAGGAGTACCTTTGAAAGGCGAGGCAGTGGTGGGAAGACAAACATTTAGGCTTTTCAAGCTGAACGAGAGAGCATCCACTTTCCATGCTTGTGTGTGATAAGTCCTTGTGCAGAATTTTTGGAGTTGGCAATTCAGTGGGGAGGCAAAAAGATCTATGTCTGGGCATCCCCATTTTTGTGTTACCATGCTGAAAATTTGTGGATTCACTTTCCATTCGTGAGGATCCATGATATTTCTGTTTGGATCGTCTGCCAGAGTATTTTTCTTTCCTGGCAGGAATTGTGCTTGCAGATGAACTTGATACGTTAGAGCTGTGTTTCACAAGGTCATGGCTTGCCTGCATAGGTGATAAGAATGAGTGCCCCCTTGCTTATGTACCACATTACTGTGGTGTTGTCTGTCTTTAATAATAATTGTCCTGGATGCAGAAGGTCCTTGAAAGCTGTTAGAGTATTTTGAACAGCCAACATCTCTTTTTGATTGATGTGAAGATGCATCTGGTCTGTGGTCCACTTGCCCTGAATGCATTTTCCTGCCATGTGTGCTCCCCAGGCGTAATCCGAAGCATCTGTTGTTAGAGTCTGCCTGGCTGTGGGTAGGGTAAAAGGCTGGCCCTTGTTTAGGTGACATGCCTGTGTCCACCATCGAAACGCCTGTTGTAGGCAGGGAATCATTGGTATTACTGCTTCTAAATTGTGAGAGTGTTGAGTCCAAACGCTTTTTAGGTACCATTGTAATTTCCTCATATGCAGTCTGGCATTAGTAGTATGCAGGATGTCATGAATCCCAGGGCCTGCAGAATTTTTCTTGCAGGGAGATGGGACTTTTTTGCCAGTAATTGAAAATATTGAGTTAACTGAATTTGTTTGTCTGGCGTGAGATAAGCCATCTGGGCAGTTGTATTTAAGCTAGCACCCAGGAATATAATCTGTTATGAGGGCACTAGTTTTGACTTCTTTTCATTTACTGTGTACCCTAGAGAAATTAGCAACCTTTTTACAAATGCCAGATGCTGTAGAAGAATGTCCTTTGTCTCTGCTTGAATGAGGCAGTCGTCCAGGTATGGATATATTTGAATTCCTTTTTGTCTGCAAAATGCAATTACTGGTGCCAGGCACTTTGTAAAGACCCTGGACGCAGTAGATAAGCCAAAGGGCAGTGCAGAGAATTGGTAGTGCATTGTACCAGCTTTGAATCTGAGGTATCTTCTGCAATTTTGTCTGATAGGGACATGCAGGTATGCCTCTTTGAGGTCCAGAGTAACAAGCCAAGCCTTATTGCCCAGCATGGGTAGAAGCTGCTGTAATGTCAACATTTTGAATTTGGAATATCCAGGTAAGTATTTAGAATTGAAAGGTCTAGTATGGGCCTCCAGGCCTTGTCCTTTCTGGGGACCAGAAAGAGTCTCGAGTAAACTCCTTGTCCTTGTTCCTGTTGTGGTACTTTTTGAATAGCTCTCATGTCCAAGAGGGCTGAAATTAGTTTTTGTGCCTCTGTCCATTGATTCTGTGGCAGGTCTGGCATTCCTTTAAGCCTTGGTAAAGTATGAAAGTGGAACCTGTAACCTTGAGACACAATATTCAGAACCCATTTGTCTTGAGTGATTGTTTGCCAGTTTTGAGAAAAAAGTGCTAGTTTTCCCCCTAAGGGGGCTGCCAAAAGGGAAGTGCTTGGCATAGAAAGGGGGAAGTCATTGTGACTGTTTCCTGTTAAGGTTGAGACTTGTACTCACCTCCTTTTGGGGTTGAGGTGCCTCACCTCCTTTTGGGGTTGAGGTGCCCCACTGTCATTGTCTGTTAGAGCCTTGGGGTTGAGATCTGCCTCTTGGGCGTCTGTATCTGCCTCTCTGTGGCCTGTCTGACACTGGAAAGGACCAATTCTTTGTTGGCCAATTTCTGCTAAATCGAGGTGGCTGTACCTGTAAGAAATCCTTGACTGTTTGCATACATTTAGCTTTATCCTCCATTTTCTTTAACACCTCTTCTGCCTTAACACCAAACAAGGTATCATGCTGTAAAGGAGCATCCAATAATTTTGCCTTAACATGATCAGGTAAACTCTGTTATTTTAACCAAGCATGTCTTCGAATCACAGAACCTGTAACTGCTGCTCTACAAGAGGCCTCTAAAGAATCAAAACCACATTGCAGAGTATGTTTTCCCACCTGTTCAACTGCATGCAATAAATCCTGCATTTCTTTACAGTCAGGAGCTTCTGAGCTTGCAAGCATTTTCTGTTTTAACTGAGCCATTAAATATTGTTGGTACTTAAGCATGTGAAACTGGCAATTTAAAGCCCTTACTGCTAAAGTTGCTGAAGTGTAAACTTTCTTCCCCCATCTATCCAAAGCTCTGGAATCTCTGTCAGAGGGTACTGGATTTTTTGCAATAGAAGCGTTAACCCCTTTTGGACCCTGGGAAATAGTTTCTGGATCAGCAGAAGGGTTTTTATAAAGAAACTTGTGAGAGTCAGGGACTCTATAATACCTATCTGGCTTGGCTGGTGCAGGGGGCAAAGAATGAGGAGATAAGCTGGATTCAGAGAACACATCATCCACAATATCTAGTACAGGCGGAATAGCCAGAGGCCTGTGCTGAGGCAATAAAAGGAAATCCCTGAGCCTTTTCTTGGATTCTGAATAATCCTGACTTTCCCAATGGAAATGCTCCCTCATGGTATGTAAAGCTTCCCCAAAAGAATAATCCTCAAGAGGAGAGGCTGAAGGGATAGATTCTTCAGCATCAGAGTCCTCATAGGGGGGTAGAGAGTATCCATGGTCTGAAGAGGAATCAGAGGAAATGGAAACCTGATCAGAGGAATTATAGTCTGTATCCTGCCTAGGCCTTTTCTCAGGAGGGGGATGGGAACCCCTGATTAGAGTAATGAGGTCTTTGGCATGGAGGACTGTCCAGGAGAATGTTGTGCTTGCTTCTTTGTCTTTAATGGTACTTTTGTTTTGGCTGTTGTTTTAATGGTAAGTTGTGAAGGTCTGAAAACACCCTCAGAAGCCGATGCCTGCTCAGCGTCTCCGGACCCATCAGAGGGATTAGTTTCCGTAGGCCCAATACCTTGAGTTTCCCGAGGTCTAGTTGTCTCCACGTGGGAGTCGGAGGCGGCCTGTGGCTCTGAGGTAGTGGGTGTCAGGGACTGCGAAAGTGCCTCACTGAGAACCGGCGACTGGCCTAGAAGAGGTTTCGTCGTCGGTTTTGGCCATCGGATGCCTGTCTTTATCCTTGTCTTTGCGTTTTTTCGGAATTGCAGTCATTGGTTGATCTGACGGCATAGTATAATTGAACCTTCAGCCAAAGTAGTGCAAAGCAAAATCAAAACGTCTTTTTATAGTGCATTTGTTAAATCTAGCACAAAACCGACAACTAGTAACGTCGTGATCAGGGCCTAGGCATGGAACACAGTAAGAGTGGAAGTCCTTATGAGGTATTTGCTTCCCACAAGAAATACAATTAACTCTTTCTGACATCGGTCTGAGGCAAGAAAAAAGTTTCCCCAACGGGGTACTTAGCTTTATTGAAGACTTCGGATCTGAAATTAGACTTAAAATCTCAGGAGTTGGCCGACCGGCACTTGCGAACTGCTTCTGCTTCGGGCACCACACGGCAAGAAAGACTGAAGAAAATGGCGTCAGATGCATCTTATATTCCCCTGGCACACTGACGTCAGGGAAGAAGCGACAGCAACCGACTATGGACCAAGACTTTGGAACTCTGGCCGACTACGGGACCGCCTGACGGCAGGATAACCCAAGTGTAATGACTGCAGCAGTGTAACACGAACATCTGTGGTGTTGTCTGTCTTTACCAATAGTTGTCCTGGAAGAATAAGGTCTTTGAATGCTGTCAGAGCATTCTGTACAGCTAACATTTCTATTTGATTGATATGCATGTGCATCTGTATTTGGTTTTATCTGCCCTGAATGCACTGCCCTGCCATGTGAGCCCCCCATGCATAGTCTAATGAGTCTGTTGTTAGGGTTTGGGCGGCAGGGGGTAGAATGAAAGGGAGTCCCTTGTTGTGGCTGCAGGCCTCTGCCCACCAAAGAAACTCTGCCCTTAGTCAAGGGATGATAGGAATCATTGTTTCCAGGTCCTAAGAATGCCGACACCATAGACTTTTTAGATACCATTGAAGCTTCCTAATATGCAGTCTTGCATATGGAATTAACAGAATGCAAGAGGCCATGAATCCCAGGGCTTGCAGGATTTTCCTTGCAGATAGCTGGGTTTTGTGGCCAGTAGGTTGAAGTAGGCTGTCAAATAAATTTGTTTCTCTGGAGTGAGCAATGCCATCTGGGAAGCTGTGTTCAAGCTTGTTCCCAGGAATATAATCTGTTGGCAGAGTGCTAGGTGTGATTACTTCTCATTAATGGTGTACCCCAGTGAAATTAGAAGCCTCTTTACAAATGCCAGGTGCTGTAATAGTAAGTCCTGACTCTCTGCCTGAGTAAGACAATCGTCCAAATATGGGAAAATCCGAATATTTCTCTGCCTGCAAAATGCAATGGCTGGAGCTAGGTACTTTGTGAATACCCTGGGTGCAGTAGATAAGCCAAAGGGAAGTGCAGAGAACCGACAGTGCATGGAGCCTGCCCTAAAGCGTAGGTATTCCCTGCAAGACTCCCTTATTGGGATGTGCAACTAAGCTTCTTTTAAGTTTAGGGTTTCCAGCCAAGCATTCTTGGCTAGCATAGGAAGAAGCTGTTGAAAAGTTAACATTTTGAATTTTGGAACCACCAGAAAGGTGTTGAGGATAGATAGGTCCAGGATAGGACGCCAGGAGTTTTCTCTTCTGGGAACCAGGAACAGTCTTGAATAGAAAACTTGTCTCCTTTGTTCTGCTGGGACAGGTTGAATAGCCATGGTGCTGAGGAAAGAGAGAACTTATTTTTAGAGCTCCGCCCACTGGTTTGGGGGGAGGTCTGGCCATCCACTTGGGAATGGGAGAGAGTGGAAGTGGAATCTGTATCCTAGGGAAACTATGTTTAAAACCCATTTGTCTTTGGTATTGAAGTCCCAGTTTTTGCATGCAGGGCAAGCTTTCCTCCTAAAGATGCAAGTAGCTGAGCAAGGCTTGGAAGAGTTAAGGATAAGTCACTGTGTAATTTTTCCATGGGGGTGGCTTACTACTCCCTGCTTTGGAAGTGGGAGCCTCCCACTGTTAAGATCTGTGCATAGCTTGAGACTGAAGTCTTGGTGGTCTGCTGCTCCTGGGTTTGGACTGAGAAGGCTGGAAGGGACTGGAAAGGACCAGTTCTTTGAAGGCCAGTGCCTACTGAATCTAGGTGGCTGTATTTGTAAGAAATCTTTAACAGTTTGTACAGATTTAGCTTTTGAGGGCTTCTTCAGCTTTGTTGCCAAAAAGGCGGTCTTGGTTTAAGGGTGCATCCAGTAATTTAGCCTTAACATGATCTGGCAAGTTTTGTTCCTTAAGCCAAGCATGCCTTCTAAGTATAGACCCAGTGACAGCAGCCCTGCAAGATGCTTCTAAAGCATCAAAACCACATTGCAAAGTATGTTTACCAACTTGGTCAGCAGAATGCATTAACTCTTGTAAATCTTTGAGTTCAGCACAGTCAGGAATCATCATCATTTTCTGTTTAAGTAGTCCCATAATATGTTGCTGATACTTTAACATATTAAACTGGCAATTTAAAGCCCTAATGGCCAGAGTAGTAGAGGTATATACCTTCCTACCCCATCTGTCTAAAGCCATAGAATCCCTGACAGAAGGGGTAGGATTCATAGCAGTAGTAGCCTTAATGCTTTTAGGTCCTTGGGGAATGGTCTCTGGATCCGCAGTAGGATTCTTGAAGAGGAATTTGTGAGAGTCAGGTACTCTATAGTGCCTGTCAGGTTTCCTGGGAGCTGGAGGCAAAGTCTCTGGGCTAAGGCTGGATTCCAGGAAAACATCATCTACAATCTCCAGAAGAGGAGGGATAGGTAGAGGCCTGTGCTGAGGCAGGTTTAAGAATTCCCTAAGTCTCTTTTTGGACTGTGAGTAGTCCTGGCTTTCCCAGCAGAAATGTTCCCTAAGGGTATGCAAGATTTCACCAAAAGAAAAATCCTCTGGAGGGGAAGCAGAGGGAATGGAATCCTTTGCATCAGAATCCTTATAAGTAGATAAGGGTAAATCCTAGTAGTCAGAAGGAACAGAAATATCAGATTCCTGATCAGAAGAATCAGAAGGAAAATTAGTTCCAGGTCTCTCAGAGGGGGGAGGCTGGCTTCCCCTAATTAAAGTAATAAGGTCTTCAGCCATTCTAATCATATGCTTTTGAGGCATCTGGGCCTGAGAATGTGCTTTGGTCATCTTTTTTCTACGCGTAATGCTAGCTCTGGGCCTGAGGAATTCAGGATTTTTAGCTTGATACGAAGTCGTCATTTTAATATGAAAATCTGTAGGCCTGAATACACCCTCAGAAGCCGGTGCTTGCACAGCGGCTCCAAACCCATCCAAGGTAGAGACATCCACAGGTTCCATAGTCGAAGAAGCATCTCCCCGAATGGGTCTCAGCAGAGGCCTGCGAATCTGTAGAAGTGGGTATCAAGGGCTGCGAAAGCGCCTCACTGAGTACCAGCAGACTGGCGACTAGCTCGATGGAAGCGTCATCGGTTCTGGACCTATGCGTTCTGTCTCTGTCTTTATCCTTATGCTTTTTCGAAAGATCAGTAGTTGAATGACTTAACAAAGCCATTTCGGAGTACAGAGATCGAGAACAAAAGTATTTAGCTACAAAAATAGGCTGACGACGAATACTTCAGGCATTGAACAAGGCACAAAACCGACAGCGAGGGACATCGTGGTCTGGGACAAAACAGGTGATGCAGTAAGAATGAAAATCTCAATGAGGTATTTGCTTTCCACAGGCAAGACAATTATCAATTTTTTTTTGGTTAAAGCAAGAAAAAAGAATCCCCAACGGGGTACTTAACTTTTTGAAGACTTCATGTCTGAAACTCGAAAATGAAAATTTCAGGAGTTGGTCGACCGGCACTTGCGAACTGCTTCTGCTTCGGGCACCGCATGGCAAGAAAGACTGATGTAATGGCATCAGCTGCATGTTTTATAACCCTGACGATCTGATGTCATGCAGAAATCCCAAGACTCTGGTATTCAGGCCTGCTGAGGGCTACCTGCAGGCAGATAAGCCAAATGTGATGACTGCAACAGTGAAACACGAAGAACCTCACCACCAGTAGAAAGTAAATACCAAAAATTCCCTGTAAGGAGAGAGAGACAAAGGGGATGGGTGGACCATGACTGAAAAGGGTGGAGGCAGTCAACATGACTGGGGGCTGGCTAGGATGCCCTGCAAGACTGTGGTGGCAAAGCTTGCCCTGGATTTGGAGAAGATAGGCAGGTGGTAATGCTTGGTGAAGGTATGAACAGATGTCAATGTTGCAGCCTCTAGGATGTCCCTGGTGGGGGACTCCTCTGAGAAAAGCTGAAGAGGTGGAGGTTGCCCTTGTGGAATGTGTCCTGACCCCCTTTGGGGGCGGTTTCCCATGCTGTTTGTAGTAGAAATGGATGTAGTGTGCTATCCATTCGGAGATTGTTTGTTTGGATATGGCCTTGCCCTCTGCCACTGCTGCGAAGCCGACTAGCAATTGATCAGTTTTTCTAAAAGATTTAGTCCTGTCCAGACAGAATCTGAGCTATCTGTGCACATCTAGAGAGTGCAGAATCCTTTCCCCCTTGATATGCAGGTTAGGGAAAAAGGTGGGGTAGGAGCTCTTCTGGGTAGCCTTAAGTTGTTAGCCCCTCTTAGGAACTGTTTGATGAGAGGGTGTGAGAAGAGAGGTGGCTCTGTGCTGTAATGAGCAGAGATGTCAGAGGCATGAATCTTAACAGAAGAGAAGGACAGATCTGCAAGGTAATCCAAGATGAGAGGTAGAGAGGGCTGTGCCATTTTGGCTCCGTGAGCCTGGATCCAGGTGCAAAACCTTTTTCACTTGTCAGTGTAGGATCTTCTACTGTTGGAGCATCTAGCCTCATGTATAACATCTAAGACTTGTTTGCTTTGGTCGGCAGCTTGAGGAGAGGTCAGGGAATAAGCCAGACTGCCAGGTTGAGGGTCTGCAATTGGGGGTGCATGAATTCTCCATTCCTCTGGGTCAGGAGTGCTTGGAATCTAAGGTAGGTGCCATGGTGGCAGGCTGCGCAGCAATGGGTACCAGTGATGGCATGGGCCAGTCTGGGGCAATCAGGACTGCCCTCAGTTTTTCCTCCCTTATTTTGAGCAGTACCTTTGAAATGAGTGGTAGAGGGGGAAATGCATAGACCGAGAGGTTTACCCATTGGAAGGATAGAGCATTCACTTTCCAGGCCTTGCTGTGAGGTTCCCTGGTGCAGAATTTGCTGAGCTGATGACTGGAGTGGGAGGCAAAGAGGTCCACCTTTGGGGTGACCATTTCTGGGTTACAAGGGTGAAGGTTCTGTGGTCTAGTGTGTCTAGCAGGTTTCTGCTTAAGTTGTCTGCCAGAGAACTTAGAGAGCCTGGCAGGAATTGTGCTAGCAGGTGAAGTTGCATGGCTGAGGCCCTGTGCCAAAGGGTCATTGGCTAGCCTGCAGAAAGGATAAGAGTGAGTCCCTCCTCCTTGCTTGTTGACATACCACATCACTGTGGTGTTGTCTGTTTTTATCAGAAGAGGCCCCGGGGAGAGTAGGGGTCTGAAAGCTCTTGGGGTGTACTGAACAGCTAGCATCTCTGTTTGGTTGATGTGCAGATGTATTTGGTTTGGACTCCAATGGCCCTGAATGCACCAGCCGTCCAGGTGGGCACCCCAAGCATAGTCTGATGCATCTGTGGTGAGGGTCTGGGCGGCGTGGGGTTGTGAGAAGGGAAGTCCCTTGTTGTGGTTACATGCTGCTGCTGCCCACCAAAGAAAATCTTTCCTTAGACAAGGTATCATTGGTATGACAGTTTCCAGGTCTTTAGAGTGTTGACACCAAAGGCTTTTTAGGTACCATAGTAGTTTCCTCATATGCAGTCTGGCATATGGAATGAGTAAAATGCAGGAGGCCATGAATCCTAGAGCTGGCAGGATTTTCCTTGTGGATAACTGGGTTCTGGTGGCTAGATGAGAGAAGTAGCTTGTCAGGTAGGCTTGTTTTTCTGGAGTAAGGAATACCATTTGGGATGCTGTGTCCAGGCTTGCTCCCAGAAATAAATTTTTCTGTGTGGAGACTAGTTTTGATCTCTTTTCGTTGACAGTATACCCCAGGGAGGTCAGTAGGTCCTTTACAAATTTCAGCTGATGTACAGCTTTTCCTAACAAGCTGCCTGAATCAGGCAATTGTCTAAGTAGGGATAAATCTGAATATTTCTTTGTCTGCAAAAAGCAATGGCTGGAGCCAGGCATTTTGTGAAAACTCAGGGAGCAGTGGATAAGCCAAAGGGAAGCGCAGAGAACTGAAAGTGCATAGATCCTGCCCTGAAACATAGATATTTCCTGCAAGATTCCCTGATTGGGATGTGTAGGTAGGCATCTTTTAGGTGTAGGGTGGCTAACCAAGCATCCTTGGAAAGCACAGGAAGAAGCTGCTGGAGGGTAAGCATTTTGAATTTTGGCATCACCAGAAAGGTGTTTAGAATGGATAAATCGAGGACTGGGTGCCCTCTTTTCTGCGTACCAGAAAGAGTCTGGAATAGAAACCTTGGCCTGTCTGTTCTGCAGGAACACGCTGCATTGCCCTCATGGAGAGCAGGGAAAGGACTTGTTTTTTTGGCCTCTGCCCACTAGTTTGGAGGAAGATTTGGGAACCTTTTTGGGGTTGGCAGTGTGTGGAAATAAAATTTGTAACCCTGGGACACTATGTTGAGGACCCATTGGTCATTGGTAATAGAGGCCCAGTTGCTTGCATGGAAGGACAGCTTTCCTCCTAGTGGCACAAGCGGGTGGGCAGAGGTAAGGGGTGGAGGAGTGAAGTCATTGTGAGTTCTTACCATAAGGGGGTGGCTTTGCACTCCCTGTTTTTGAAGAGGAGGAATTCCATTGCTTAGATGTCTGCATTCCATGGGGCTGCTGTTTGGGGGATCTGCTTCCCCTAGGACTGGGCTGAGCTGGCCTGGAGGGCGCAGGACAGGATCAGTGCTTGGAGGGGCAATGCCTACTGAACCTCGGAGGCTGGACCTGTAAGAAGTCTTCAACTGTCTGCATAGATTTAGCTTTTTCTTCCATCTTTTTTTAAGACCTCTTCTGGCTTGGTGCCAAATAAATTATCTTTGCTCAATGGTGCGTCCAATAATTTGGATTTGGCATGGTCTGGCAAGGTCTGTTCCTTAAGCCAAGCATGCCTTCTAAGGACAGAACCAGTGACTGCTGCCCTGCAAGATACTTCTAGGGCATTAAGGCCACATTGCAAGGTGTGCTTAGTAAAGTACAGTTGTGTACCTACCATAAATGTAGATGTTTGAGTGTATTCACTGTTGCAGTCATTACAATTGGGTTATCCTGCTGGCAGGCTACCCACAGTTGGCCCGAGTTCCAAAGTCTAGGTCCGGTGTCGGTTGCTGTTGCCTCCTCCCTGACGTCAGTGCGCCAGGGGGTATAAAAGATGCAACCGACCCCATTTTCTTCAGTTTTTCTTGCCCCAGATGTCAGGTGCCCCTAAAAAGGTAGGCTAAAATATGCCAATAAGCATGTATACACAAAAAACAACTTTTCCTTCATCTACAAGCAAATACACCACATAGGTGTATAGAATAGAGAAGTACAGATAAGTCCCAGCAAGGAAAAGGGGGATGGTGGGAGTGTAACCTGGACTGCAACAGTGAATACACTCGAGCATCTACATTTATGGTAGGTACACAACTGTACTATGTTCGTGTTTCACTGTTGCAGTCATTAACAATTGGTTTGAATCCCAAAGCTAAGGGTGGGAGGCTGGCTAAATAGGATTAGGAGAGGCTATCAGGCCCTGCAGAACTGCAGTAGCAAAGCCTGCCCTGGATTTAGAGTAGAGAGGTAAGTGATAGTGCTTTGCAAAATTATGCACTAAACTCCAAGTTGCAGCCTCCAAGATGTCTTTGGTTGGTACTCCTCTGAGGAAGGCTGCTGAAGTGGCTGCTGCTCTGGTTGAATGTGGCCTAATGCCCTTAGGCACTGATTTGCTATGCTGTGAATAGCAAAAACGAATGCAGTGGCCTATCCACTTTGAAATAGTCTGTTTTGAGATAGGCTTTCTTGTGATCCTGCAGCATATGTCACTAGAAGTTGTTCAGTCTTTCTGAAAGCTTTGGTTCTGTCTAAGTAGAAGCGTAGCTGCCCGTGAATGTCCAAAGAATGCAGAAGTCTCTCACCCTTATTCTGTGGGTTTGGGTAAAAGGTAGGCAAATGAAATGTTTGGTTAAGGGCCACACTGGATACTACCTTAGGCATAAATGTAGGGTTTGTCCTTAGAAAAACCCTGTCAGGATGGAAAATGATAAAAGGTTCCACTGCCATGAGTGCCTGTAACTCTGAGACTCGTCTAGCGGAGGTTATTGCTAGGAGCAGAGCTGTTTTCCAGGATACGAATTTTATATCAGCTGCAGAGGCCGGCTCAAAAGGAGGCAGTGTGAGTTTTTCCAAGACATAGTTGAGGTTCCCAAGCAGGTATTGGTGCTCTCCTTGGAGGTCTTATGTTTTTGGCACCTCTGGGGTACTGCCTTAGCAATGGATGAGAAAAAATAGGTGGTTCTGCATTGTAATGAGCTGAAATGGCAGAGGCATGAATTTTAATTGATGAAAAGGAAAGGCCTTTATCCAGCATCTCAGTTAAGTATTGCAAAATCTGAGGAATATGTGGAACAGTCGTGTCAATACCTAGTGCCTGGTTCCAAGCACAGAATCTCTTCCATTTTCCTGCATAAGATTTTTTGGTGCTAGGCCTCCTGGCCTCCAAAATAACATCCATCACTGCTTTAGAAAAAGGTGTGTCTTGAATAGCTACATTATCCGCCATGCTGCCAGGTTTAAGGTCCTGAGTTGGCTGTGCAGTATCTGACTGTCTTGTTGGGTCAATAAGTGAGGAATTTGAGGTAATGTCTAAGCTGGGCATTGAGACAAGCTCTTTAGGATTGGGTACCAGTGCTGGCGGGGCAAGTTTGGGGCAATCAGTATCATTTTTGGCTTCTCTTGAGGAAGAACTTGGGGGGGGGGGGCATATACTGTTAGGTTCTTCCAGCTGAAAGATAGAGCATCCACTTTCCATTCTTGCTTGTGATAAGTTATTGTGCAGAATCTCTGTAGTTGGCAGTTGTGAGGGGAGGCAAATAGGTCTATGTCCGGGCATCCCCAGTTCCTTGTTATCATGCTGAAGACATGTGGATCCAATTTCCACTCGTGGGGATCCATTAGGTTTCTGCTTAGTTCGTCTGCCAGAGTATTTATCCTTCCTGGCAGGAATTGTGCTTGCAGATGTACTTGGTAAGTCAGTGCTGTGTCCCACAAGTTCATGGCTAGTCTGCAGAGGGGGTAGGAATGCATGCCCCCCGCTTGTTTATGTACCACATGCCTGTAGTACTGTCCGTCTTTATCAGTAGTTGTCCTGGATGAAGTTGATCCTTTAAGGCTGTCATGGCATTGACAGCTAGCATCTCTTTTTGATTGATATGTAGATGCATTTGACTTGCGGACCACGTGCCCTGAATACATCTTCCTGCCATATGGGCCCCCCAGACATAATCTAATGCATCTGTTGTCAATGTCTGCCTGGCTGTGGGTAAGGTGAATAGCTGTCCCATGTTGAGGTGACAGGCTTTTGCCCACCATCGAAACTCCTGTTGCAGGCAGGTAATGAGGGTAATTATTGTTTCCAGGCTGTGGCAATGTTGAGTCCAAAGACTTTTCAGATACCATTGAAGTTTTCTCATATGCAGTCTTGCATATGGAATTAGAAGTATGCAGGATGCCATGAAGCCCAATGCCTGCAAAATTTTTCTTGCAGATAACTGGGTCTTTTTGTTGCCAACATTTTGAAATAAGTAGTCAGTTGTCTGTGTTTGTCTGGCGTGAGATAAGCCATATGGGCAGTTGTATTTAAGCTTGCATCCAGGAATATTACCTCTTGAGAGGGTACGAGCTTTGATTTCTTTTCGTTTACTGTGTACCCTAGACCTGTTAGTAATCTTTTTACAAACGCCAGATGCTATAGTAGGATGTCCTTGTTCTCTGCTTGAATAAGGCAGTCGTCCAAGTAAGGACATATTTGTATTCCTCTTTGTCTGCAAAATGCAATTACTACTGGTGCCAGGCATTTTGTGAAGAATCTGGGTGCAGTAGATAACCCAATGGGCAGTGAGAGAATTGGTAGTGCATTGAGCCAGCCATAAATCTGAGGCATCTTCTGCAGGATTGTCTGATTGGGACATGCAGGTATGCCTCTTTTAGGTCTAAAGTCATAAGCCAAGCCTTCTTGCCCAGCATGGGCAGAAGCTGCTGCAGAGTTAACATTTTGAATTTTGGAATATCCAAGAATGTGTTTAGGATAGACAGGTCCAGTATTGGTCTCCAGGCTTTCTCCTTTCTGGGCACCAAGAATAGCCTTGAGTAAAATCCTTGTCCCTGCTCTTGCTGTGGTACTTGCTGAATGGCTCTCATGTCCATGAGGGATGAAACTTGCCCATTGATTGCGTGGCAGGTCTGGCATACCGTTTGGCCTTGGCAGGGTGTGAAAGTGGAACCTGTAGCCTTGAGATACGATATTTAAGACCCATTTGTCCTGGGTGATCATGTGCCAATTTTGTGAAAAAAGTGCTAGTTTCCCCCCCAAAGGAGCTGTCAGAAGATAAGTGCTTGGTGTTGGCACGGGAAAGTCATTGTGACCGTTTCCTGTATGGCTGTGATTTTTCTTCTTCGCTTTTGGAGGTAGAAGCACCCCATTGTTTAGGCCTGTATGAGCCTTAGGGCTGTGATCTGCCTCTGGAGCGTCTGTATCTGCCTCTTCATGGCCTGTCTGATACTGGAAAGGACCAATTCTTTGTAGGAAAGTTCCTGCTAAATCTGGGAGGCTGTACCTGTAAGAAATCCTTCACTGTTTGCATAGATTTAGCTTTGTCCTCCATTTTCTTCAATACGTCTTCTGCTTTAACACCAAACAAGGTATCATGTTGTAATGGAGCATCTAATAGCTTTGCTTTGACATGATCAGGACGATTCTGTTCTTTTAACCAAGCATGCCTCCTAATGACAGAACCTGTAGCAGCGGCCCTGCAGGAGGCCTCTAGAGAATCAAAACCACATTGTAAAGTATGCGTTCCCACTTGTTCAGCTGCATGCAATAAATCCTGCAATTTTTTGTTTTTTGCATATTCTGAATTTGTCAACATTTTCTGTTTAAGCTGTGACATAAGATATTGCTGATATTTAAGCATATGAAACTGACAATTTAAAGCTCTTACAGCCAAGGTAGCAGAAGTATAATTTTTTTCCCCCCATCTGTCCAAGGCCCTTGAATCCCTATCAGAGGGGATAGGTTTTTTTGCAATGGAAGTCTTGACCCCCTTGGGACCCTGAAAAATAGTTTCTGGGTCAGCAGCAAGGTTTTTCTAAAGAAATTTATGAGAATCAGGAACCCTGTAGTATCTGTCTGGCTTAACAGGAGCTGGTGGTAAAGAGTCAGGAGACAGACCGGACTCTGAGAATACATCATTTACAATGTCTAAAACAGGAGGAATAGCAAGGGGCCTGTGCTGGGGTAATAAAAGGAAGTCTCTGAGCCTTTTCTTGGATTCTGAGTAATCTTGGCTCTACCAATGGAAATGCTCCCTCATGGTATGCAGGGTCTCCCCAAAAGAATAATCCTCAGAAGGTGAGGCTGAAGGGATAGATTCTTCAGCATCAGAATCCTCATAGGGAGGAAGGGAATATTCCTGTTCAAAAGAGGTATCAGAAGAAATGGAAACCTGATCTGAAGATTCATATTCTATCTCTTGCCTAGGCCTCTTATCAAGAGGGGGATGGGAGCCCCTGATCAAAGTAATTAGGTCTTCGGCCATTTTAAGCATCTGATTTTTAGGCATGGAGGCCTGTCCAGGAGAATACTGTACTTGTTTCTTTGTCTTTAGAGCTGCTTTAGTCTTTGCTTTTGAAGCTGAAGACGGCTTTACATATAACTGTGTACGTCTGAAAACACCCTCAGAAGCCGATGCCTGCTCAGCGGCTCCGGACCCATCTGAAGGAATAGTTTCCGAGTGTCCAATACCTTAGTCGGCTCCACGTGGGAGTTGGAAGCGGCCTGTGGCTCTGAGGTAGCAGGCATCAGGGGCTGCGAAAGCGCATCATTGAGAACTGCCGAACCGGTGACAGGCCTAACGGAAGCCCCGTCGTCAGTTTTGGACCTCGGATGCCTGTCCTTTTCTTTTTCTTTGCGCTTTTTATAAACTTCGGTAGTCAGCTGTTCCGACGGCATTATATAATTGAATCTTCTGCCAAAGTAATGAAATGCAAAATCGTACCGACGCTTAATAGTGCGTTGGTTAAATCTAACACAAAACCGACAATTAGCAAAGTTGTGGTCAGGGCCTAAGCAAGGAATACAGTAAGAGTGAAAATCCTTATGAGGTATTTGCTTCCCACAAGAAATACAATTAACTTTTTCTGACATTGGTCTGGAGCAAGAAAAAAATTTTCCCCAACGGGGTACTTACCTTTAATGAAGACTTTGGATCTGAAATTCGAATTTGAAAATCTCAGGAGTCAGCCGACCGGCACTTGCGAACTGCTTTTGCTTCGGGCACCGCGCGGCAAGAAAGACTGAAGAAAATGGCGTTGGCTGCATCTTTTATACCCCTGGTGCACTGACGTCAGGCAGGAGGCGACAGCAACCGACGCTGGACCTAGACTTTGGAACTCGGGCCGATTGCGGGTAGCCTGCCAGCAGGATAACCCAATTGTAATGACTGCAACAGTGAAACACGATGAACATCCTGACTTGTAGAATGCATTGGCTCTTGTAATTCTTTATTTTCTGCACAAGCAGGAAAGGAAGATATTTTTTGTTTGAGGAGTTCCATGGTATGCTGCTATTTCATCATGTGGAACTGACAATTTAATGCTCTAATAGGAAGAGTAGCAGAGGTGTATACTTTTTTACCCCATCTGTCTAAAGCTCGGGAATCCCTGTCTGAGGGGGTGGAATTCTTAGCTGAGGTTGCTTTAATTCTTTTAGGTCCTTGAGAGATGCCCTCTGGGTCAGCAGTAGGATTTTTGAAAAGGAATTTGTGAGAGTCAGGGACTCTGTAGTACCGGTCATATTTCCTGGGAGCAGGAGGAAGGGTGTCAGGAGTCAAACTGAATTCCATAAAAACATCATCCACAACATCCAGGACAGGAGGAATGACCAAAAGTCTGTCCTGTGGTAAATCTAAGAATTCTGTGAGTCTCTTTTTTGACTGAGGATAGTCTTGACATTGTCATTGGAAATGCTCCCTTAAAATATGAAGGGTTTCCCCAAATGAAAAATCCTCGGGTGGAGAGGCAGAAGGAATGGATTCCTCTGCATCAGAGTCCTCATAAGCAGAGAGGGGTTGCATGTCTTCATATTCAGAAAAAGCAGAGTCATCGGACTCTGGTTCAGATAAAAAGTACAATTGTGTACACTTACCATAAATGTAGATGTTCGAGTGTATTCACTGCTGCAGTCATTACATTTGGGTTTATCTGCTTGCAGGTAGCCCTCAGTCGGCCTGATTAAAAAAGTCATGGGTCCTGCGTTGGTTGCTGTCCCTTCTTCCATGGCATCAGGTCTTCAGGGTGTATAAAACATGCAGCCAACGTCATTACATCAGTTTTTCTTGCCCCAGATGTCAGGTGCCCCCCTAATGGAAAGCAATTAAACATAAAAGCACAAAGGTATACCTCCAACAAAAAAGCAAATACACCAAAAAGGCTTTTAAGCATAGTAAAGGAAAGTAGAGGAATAGCCAAAAGAAGTTAGGGAGCTGGAGGGAGGGTAACCAGGACTGCAACAGTGAATACACTCGAACATCTACATTTATGGTAAGTGTACACAAAGTACAGTTTTGTACCTACCATAAATGTAGATGTCCGAACTGGATAGCATCTGCAGTCATAACAACTGGGTTGTCCTGTCGTCAGGCAGCCCTTCGGTCGGCCGGATTCCAAAGTCTGGGTCCGGCTTCGGCTGATGTCGCACTCACCCGACATCATCTCTGCTGGTCTTCGGGTATAAAGGCATCAGCCGACGCCATTTTCCTCAGTGTTTCTTGCCCCAGATGCCAGTTGCCCTCTTGGAAGGCTAAATTTTGGATAAATGCCAATGTTTCCAAAAGGATAGAAGGCAAACACAAAAAATAAGCATGTATGTACATATATACAAACAAATACACCATAAGAGACTCCCCCCACCAGCTAGCTATTAGGAGGGTAAATACCCTAGGAGTACCACAGAGGGGAAGGAGGGAGGGTAATCCTGACTGCAGATGCTATCCAGTTCGGACATCTACATTTATGGTAGGTACAAAACTGTACTATGTCCTTCATGGATGCATCTGCAGTCATAACAACTGGGTAGAATACCATAGCCAACTAGGGAGGAGGAAGACAAAATTATGGTGTGGTTAGGATCCCTTGCAGTACAGCCGTGGCAAACCCTGCTCGGGATCTGGAATACAGAGGTAAATTATAATGCTTGGCAAATGTATGCACGGAGGTCCAAGTAGCCGCCTCAATAATGTCCTTGGTTGCCACTCCTCGTAAGAAGGCTGTGGTAGTGGCTGTTGCCCTTGTAGAATGAGGCCTTATGTTCTGTGGAATTGGTTTTCCATGGAAGGAGTAACAGAATCGTATGCAATTTCCTATCCATTTAGAGATTGTCTGTTTGGAAATTGCTTTTCCTTCCCTTCCTGTTGCATAGGCTACAAAAAGCTGGTCAGTTTTCTGTTACTTTTGGTTCTGTCCAGGTAGTAGCATAGCTGTCTATGTACATCCAAGGTATGCAGCATTCTTTCCCCTCTGTTTTGTGGATTGGGGAAGAAGGTAGGTAGGTGGATTGCCTGGTTTAAAGACACTCTGGATACCACCTTAGGCATAAATGTAGGATTAGTTCTCATGGACACCCTATCTTGGTGGAAGATTAGGAAGGGTTGTACTGCCATTAGGGCCTGAAGTTCAGAAACCCTCCTTGCTGAGGTAATTGCCAGTAGGAAAGCAGTTTTCCATGACAGGTGCTGTAGATCTGCTGTTGCTGCTGGTTCAAAAGGAGACAGTGTCAACTTTTCTAGTACAAAGTTCAAGTCCCATGCTGGCAATGGTGGTTTCCTAGGAGGTTTTACATTCTTGATCCCTCTGAGGAAATGCCTGAGTAGAGGATGTGAAAAGACAGGTGGATCAAAGCTGTATTCTGCTGAAATAGCTGATGCATGTATCTTGATGGAGGAATAGGACAGGCCTGTATGTAGAAGCTCTGCCAAATACTCCAGAATGTTAGCAATATCTATATTCGACACATCTTTTCCTCTTTCAGCACTCCAAATGACAAACCTTTTCCATTTTCCTGCATAGTTCCTTCTTGTTGAAGGTCTGCGGGCTTCAAGGATAATGTCTTTAACCCTTTGGGAAAGATCTGGATTAGTTGCTGCTATGTGATGTTCCATGCAGTCAGCTGCAAAGTTTTAGGTTTGGATGCATGATGCTGTAGTTGTTCTGAGTTAACATCAAAGGCATCAGGGGTATTGACCACATTTTCTCCCGAGACATGCTCCTCAGCAATGGGTACCAGTGTTGTCTTGGCCAGTTCGGAGCTATCAGGATTATCCTTGGACGTTCCTCCTTGATTTTTAGTAATACCCTGTGTATCAAGGGAAGAGGTGGAAATGCATATGCTGTCAGACCTTTCCAGCTGAAGGAGAGCGAATCCACCTTCCATGCAAGTGGGTGGAATGTCCTTGTGCAGAATTTTTTGAGCTGGTGATTGAGAGGAAGCGAATAGATCTATCTGTGGCATTCCCCATTTCTTTGTGATGGTCTTGAAGATGTCCGGGTGTAGCATCCATTCGTGAGCATCCGAGGTGGTTCTGCTTAACATGTCTGCTAGAGTGTTCTCCTTTCCGGTACAAATATTGCCTGTAACTGGATGTTGTAGCTGAGTGCCAGGTTCCAAAGGTCCAAAGTCATTCTGCATAGGGGTATGAATGAGTGCCTCCCTGTTGGTTGATGTACCACATGACTGTGGTGTTGTCTGTCCTTCTCATCAAATGGCCTTCTTTGAGAAATGGTCTGAATTTTTGGATTGCCAGTTTTACTGCCAGCATTTCTTTTGGTTGATGTGCAGGTGTAGCTGGTCCTGAGTCCACAATCCTTGCACGCATTTGTCCAGCATGTGTGCCCCCATCCTAGGTCTGAGGCGTCTGTTGTGATGGTTTGGCTTGCTCGAAAGTTGTGGAAGGGTAGGCCTGGGTTTGACTGGCATGCTTGAGCCCACCATAGGAACTCCTGTTTTAGGCATGGGATTAGTGGTATTTCTGCTTCTAGGCTGTGCCTGTGTTGGGACCATAAATTCTTTAAGTACCACTGTAGTTTTCTCATATGCAGTCTGGCATGTGGGACCAAGATTATGCATGATGCCATGAAGCCCAAGGCCTGCAGAACTTTTCTTGCTGTTAGCTTGTTCTGTTTTGTTAATGCCAAGAAGTAAAGAGGGAGTTCTTTTTGTTTTTCTGCAGTTAGGAATGCCATTTGTTTTACTGTGTCCAATTCCGCGCCCAAGAATGTCCTTGTTTGGGATGGTATCAGCCTTGACTTTTGTAAATTGACTGTGTATCCCAGGGCTTGTAGCAAGTAAATGACCCTTTGTAAATCTGTTGTCAGCTTGCTTTTGTTGTCCGCTTGTAGCAGGCAGTCGTCCAGGTATGGATAAATTTGGATTCCCTGTAGTTTGCAGTGGGCGATTACTGATGCCAGGCATTTTGTGAATACTCTGGGCACAGTAGATAAGCCAAAGGGCAATGCTGAGAATTGATAATGCTCTGATCCTGCAAGAAATCTGAGGTATCTTCTGCAATTTGGTCGAATGGGGACGTGCAGGTATGCCTCCTTGAGATCTAGAGTTACCAGACAACACTCCTTTCCCAGCATGGGAAGAAGTTGCTGTAGGGTCAGCATTTTGAATTTTGGGACAATGATGTATGTGTTTAAGATGGACAGGTCGAGAATAGGTCTCCAACTTTTTTCTTTTCTTGGAACTAGGAATAGTCTGGAGTAGAATCCTTTGCCCTGTTCTGTTATTGGTACTCTTTCCACAGCTCTCATCTTTGTTAATTGCATTATCTGCTGTAGAGCTTCTATTTTTTGATTTGGAGGCAGGTTTGGCATTCCTCTTTTGACTGGTAAAGTGTGGAAGTGGAACCGGTATCCTTGGTCTATGGTTTGCAAAATCCACTTGTCTTTTGTGATATAGTGCCAATTTTTCGAAAATAAGGCTAACTTTCCGCCTAATGGTGCTGCTATTTGCTCCCTGGTAGGCGGAGTCAGAGCCAAGTCACTGAGATTGTCCGGTTGCAGTGGCAGTGGTTGTGTCTGTGCCTCGGTTATTGCCTTGCCACTGTCGTCCTCTGTAGGCACCTCCTCTGGATTGATTTCTGCCCCTAGAGCGTCTGTTCCTGCCCCTTTGGGATCTTGTGGAGTCAGGAAAGGACCAATTTTTGGCAGGCCAGTTCCTGCTAAACCTTGGGGGCTGAACCTGTAAGAAATCTTTAACTGTTTGTACAGATTTTGCCTTCTCTTCCATTTTCTTCATTACCTGCTGGGCAGGTGTAACAAATAAACTGGCCTTATCCATAGGAGCATCTAATAGCTTAGCTTTAACATGATCCGGTAAGACCTGCTCTTTCAACCATGCATGTCTTCTTATCACTGTGCCAGTCATGGCTGATCTAAATGAAGCCTTCAGTGCATCATAGCCACATTTTAAGGAATGGTTACTAACCTGTTGTATGTTATTTACCATTTCTAATACATATTTCTTATCTATAGAGTCATCAGAGGATAGCTTTTTAGTTAACTGATCAAGCATAAACTCTTGGTATTGTATCATGTGAAACTGACAGTTTAAAGCTCTAGCTGAGAGAGTAGCAGAAGTGTAAACTTTTGCCCCATCTGTCTAACGACCTGGATTCCCTTTCTGAAGGTATAGGGTTTTGTTGTGGTCGAGGCTACTGCCTTAGGCCCCTGGGAAATAGTTTCGGGGTCCGCCAGTGGGGCCTTGTATAGGTGGTGATGAGTGTCTGGCACCGTGTAAAATCTATCAGGTTTGGCAGGGGCTGGAGGTAAAGAATCAGGAGCAGTGCAGACATCATTAAATGCATCATCCACAACAGGCAAAACAGGAGGAATAGCTACGGGCCTATGTTGTGGTAAGTGCAGAAAAGTCCTAAGCCTTTTTCTTGAATCTGAGAAATCTTGTCCCTGCCATTGGAATTGCTCTCTCATGGCATGTAATGTTTCCGCAAAGGAAAATTCCTCTGGTGGAGAGGCAGCTGGAATGGATTCTTCAGCATCAGAGTCTTCATAAGTAGAAAAAGGATCCTCTGGCTGTTCTGCAATGCGGAGTCATCCGCAGAATCATCAGAGGACACTGGCTCGGGGGGCTCTGTCCTAGGTCTCTTTTCTGGTGGTTGAGAGGCCCTGTCTGGGTGAGATTGGGATCCCCTAATTAAAGATATTAAATCTTCTGCCAGAGTAAGCATTTGTGAACTGGAAGGGGGCCTGTGTGAGGGAGGTTTAACAGGCACTGACTTAGCAGATTTGGCTGCTTTAGCCCTGGCAAAGGCCTTGATAGACATGGCTGCAGGGGGTCTTGCAGCACCACGTGCTGGGGTAGAGACATCCAAAGGGATGGTGTCAGATAACTCACTAGAAGCCACAGCTGTAGGCAAAATTTCTGAGGCCGATTCAGGTAAAGTAGCGGGAGCCTCAGTAGTAGTCATGGATTCAGTTGAAGATTGACCAGTTTTCTCGGTTTCGGCCGAAACCGAGTTTCGGCCGAAACCGCGGGCCGCGAGTGTCGGTCTTTTTCCTTGCGTTTTTTGACAATTTGGGTAGTCGGAGGATCCAACAGCATAATGTACGCAAAGTGTGAGCCGAAAATCTGTTCAGCAAACTCCGACCGACGCCTTAGCGTTCGTCGGTTGAAGGAAGCACAGGCCGAACAGGCTGCTACGTCGTGGTCTGGGCCTAAGCAAGGCAGACAGTAAGAGTGGAAATCTTTATGAGGTATTTGTTTCCCACAAGTTAAACAGTTATTGACTTTTTCTGACATCGGCTGAGGCAAGAAAGAGTCCCCAACGGGGTACTTAGCTTTTAGAAGTCTTGGTAGTATTCGGTAGTAGTAATCTCTGGATCTGACCGACCGGCACTTGCGAACAGCTTCTGCTTCGGGCGCCACGCGGCAAGAAAGACTGAGGAAAATGGCGTCGGCTGATGCCTTTATACCCGAAGACCAGCAGAGATGACGTCGGGTGGAGTGCGACATCAGCCGAAGCTGGACCCAGACTTTGGAATCCGGACGACCGAAGGGCTGCCTGATGACAGGACAACCCAGTTGTTATGACTGCAGATGCATCCATGAAGGACATCTGTACTATGTTCTTCGTGTTTCACTGTTGCAGTCATTATATTTGGGTAGACTCCCAAAGCTGTGGTTGGGAGGAGGAATTTAGATAGCATTAGGGCCAGCTATAAGGCCCTGCAAGACTGCAGTGGCAAAGCCAGCTCTGGATTTAGAGAAAATTGGCAAATGATAATGCTTGGTGAAAGTATGTACAGAACTCCAGGTAGCAGCTTCTAGGATGTCCCTGGTAGGGATGCCTCTGAGAAAGGCTGTAGACGTAGATGCAGCCCTGGTGGAGTGAGGTCTGATCCCCTGAGGGATAGGTTTTCCATGGTGCTTACAGCAGAAATGAATGCAATGGCTTATCCATTTAGAAATGGTTTGCTTTGAAATAGCCTTCCCCTCTGCCCCTGCAGCAAATGCCACCAGCAGTTGTTCAGATTTCCATTGAGGTTTAGTCCTGTCCAAGTAGAATCTAACTTGTCTGTGCACATCTAAGGAATGCAGTATCCATTCCCCTTTATTCTGTGGATTGGGAAAGAAGGTTGGCAAATGAATGGACTGATTAAGAGCCACACTGGATACCATCTTGGTCATGAAGGATGGATTGGTTCTGAGGGGCACCCTGTCCGCATGAAAGATGATGAAAGGCTCCACTGCCATAAGGGCCTGTAATTAAGATATCCTTCTAGCTGAAGTGATTGCTAAAAGGAAAGATGTTTTCCAAGAAAGAAATTTTAAGTCTGCAGTAGCAGCTGGCTCGAAAGGAGGTAGAGTGAGTTTCTCCAAGACAAAGTTAAGGTCCCAGGGCTGGGGTTGGAGCTCTCCGGGCTGGTCTCAAATTTTTGGCCCCTCTGAGGAACTGCTTGAGCAGTGGATGAGAGAAGAGGGGAGTTTCTGTGTTATAATGAGCTGAAATGGCTGAGGCGTGGATTTTAATGGAGGAAAAAGACAGGTCCTTGTGAAGCATCTCAGTTAAGTATTGTAAAATCTGAGGTAAATTGGGTGCTGCTGTGCTCATCCCTTGAGATTGGTTCCAGGCACAGAATCTTTTCCATTTTTCAGCATAACATTTTCTAGTACTCGGCCTCCTTGCCTCTAAAATGATATCCAGCACAGGTTTGCTGAGGGATGGTAAAGGAGAGATTAAGTAATTAGCCAGGCTGCAAGGTTTAGTGTTGGAAGCTGAGGGTGCAGAATCTGGTTATCCTGCTGAGACAGCAGGGAAGGAGTCTGAGGCAGGTGCCATGGAGATAACCGTGACACACTGCGCAGGAGGGGGTAACCTAGTGTTGGCTCAGCCAGTCTGGAGCAATCAAAATCATCCTTGGTTTGTCCTGTTTGATATTTAGTAGTACTTTGGAGAGCAGATGCAGAGGGGGGAAGGCACAAACTGATAGGTTTTTCCAGCTGAAGGACAGAGCATCCACTTTCCAGGCTTGTTTGTGGGGAATCTTTGTGCAAAATTTGTCCAATTGGTAGTTCTGGGGAGAGGCAAACAGGTCTATATCTGGGCTCCCCCATTTGCTTGCCAATATGTTGAAAATCCCTGGTCCCAGTTTCCACTCGTGTGGGTCCATGAGGTTTCTGCTTAGTCCGTCTGCCAGTGTATTTAATTTTCCTGGCAGGAATTGAGCTTGTAGGTGCACTTGATAGCTCAAGGCTGTGTTCCACAATGCCATGGCTAGTCTGCAGAGCGGGTAAGAATGTGTACCCCCCCCCCCTGCTTGTTTATGTACCACATAACAGTGGTGTTGTCCGTCTTTACCATTAGTTGTCCTGGAAGAATGTGGTCCTTGAAGGCTGTCAGAGCATTCTGTACAGCTAATATTTCTTTTTGATTGACATGCAGGTGCATTTGACTTGGGTTCCATTTGCCCTGAATACACTTCCCTGCCAGCTGAGCCCCCCCATGCATAGTCTGATGCATCTGTTTTTAGGGTTTGGGCGGCAGGGGGCGGTGTGAAAGGTAGTCCCTTGTTTTGGTGGCAGGCCTCTGCCCACCAAAGGAACTCTAGGCGTAGGCAAGGTATGATAGGAATCATTGTTTCTAGATCTTGAGAATGTTGACACCATAGGCTTTTTAGATACCATTGTAGTTTACTCATATGCAGTCTTGCATATGGAATTAGAAGAATGCAGGAGGCCATGAACCCCAAGGCTTGCAGTATTTGTCTTGCAGACAGCAGGGTTTTTGTGGCCACTTATTTGAAATAGGTTGTCAAATGAATTTGCTTTTCTGGCTTCAGATAAGCCATCTAGGAAGTTGTATTCAAGCTTGCTCCCAGGAATATAATTTGTTGACAGAGTACCAGGTGTGATTTCTTTTCGTTTATGGTATACCCCAGACAAGTTAGAACCCTTTTTACAAAGGCCAGACGATTCAAAAGTATGTCCTGGCTTTCTGCCTGAATTAGAGAATCGTCCAGGTATGGGTATATTTGAATATTTCTTTGCCTGCAAAATGCAATAAGTGGAGTTAGGCACTTTGTGAATACCCTGGGCACAGTAGATAAGCCAAAGGGCAGTGCAGAGAACTGATAATGCGTGTAGCCTGCTTTGAATTGTAGGTATCTTCTGCAAGATTCCCTGATTAGGATGTGCAGGTATGCTTCTTTTAAATCTAGTGTTGCCAACCAGGCATCTTTGCCTAGCATAGGAAGTAATTGATGAAGAGTCAGCATCTTGAATTTTAGAATCTCCAAAAAGGTGTTTAGAGTAGACAGGTCCAGGACAGGATGCCATGAATTGTCTTTTCTGGGTACCAGGAAAAGTCTCGAGTAGAAACCTTGTCCCTTTTCCTCTTCTGGTACCAGTTGAATAGCCCCCATGCTTAAAAGAAAAAGTACTTGTTTTTAGGCCTCTGCCCACTGATTTAGGGGTAGGTCCAGCCACCCACTTGGTGTTGGTAACGTGTGGAAGTGAAATCTATATCCCCTGGGACACTATATTTAAAACCCATTTCTCCTGGGTAATGAGTTCCCAATTCTTTGCATGAAGATTAATCTTTCCCCCCAAAGGGGCAGTCAGTTGTTAAGTGCTTGGAAATTTTAAAAGGAAGTCATTGAGACAGTTTACCATAGGGGGAGTCTTATTATTCCCAGACTTGGAAGTGGAGGCCCCCCACTGCTTAGTTCTGTGAGTCCCCTGGGACTGAAACCTAGGGTTTTTGCTGTGTCTGGGTTTGGCTTGAAAAGACCTGGAAAGGACCAATTCTTAGAGGGCCAGTGCCTACTAAATCTAGGAGGCTGAACTTGTAAAACATCTTTTAACAATTTGCATAGATTTAGCTTTATCTTCCATCTTTTTAAGAACTTCCTCAGCCTTGTTGCCAAACAGGCGGTCCTGATTTAAAGGAGCATCCAACTATTTAACTTTAACATGACGAGGCAAAGATTGCTCATTAAGCCAATTATGCCTTCTGTGCACAGACCCAGTAACAGCAGCCCTGCAAGAGCCCTCTAATGAATCAAAATTAGAAGTTATGTACCTACCATAACGTTCCATGTTAGTTGTCTTCTTCTCGCCTTCTTTCTTGCTGGATGGGTTCGGAGCCGATCCTTGGCTCCGACTCGGCCACTCTGAAAGCTCAAGAGCTAGTTCCACCGGCTCGAGGCTCCCCTATATCCCACAATGCTAGGCGGTAACTCCTCAGATCTCGTTTGAAAGCTAAGGCCAGCAATAAAATTCCATAAGGAACCAAGAAAACTCCTCTAGGTCTGTCCTGGCTAGGGAGAAGGAGGGTGGGACGCAAGAAAGAAGGCGAGAAGAAGACAACTAACATGGAACATTATGGTAGGTACATAACTTCTAAATGTTAAGTTGTCAATCTCGCCTTCATTCTTGCTGGATGGGTCCGCATCCCTAGCACCTTGTCCCGGGTGGCCTATCGGAACAGACTCTTGAGTACAGTGGAACCAAAGTTGGCTCGGTCTCTAGAGGCCAAGTCCAACTTATAATGAGAAATGAAGGTATGGGGAGAAGCCCAAGTAGCTGCAGAACAAATCGAATCAATAGGCAGCCTATCTTGGAAAGCTATAGAAGTGGCTAAAGCTCTAGTTGAATGAGCCCTGGGTTTGGATGGCAACCGTTGATGTCTTGTCTCATACACTAGGGTAATCAACGAAGTAAGCCATCTAGAGAGAGACACTTTAGAAACTGGAAGGCCCATTCTACCTTCTGCATAAGAAACAAACAGTTGGTCAGATTTCCTGAATTGTTTGGCCCTGTCTAAATAGTACCTAAGTTGGCGATGAATATCTAAACAGTGAAACTTTTGTTCTGACCGATTAGAATAATTTGGGAAGAAAACAGGAAGCTCAATGGTTTGATTCAAATTTGCCAATGAAGCTACTTTGGGCAAAAAAGACGGGTTAGTACGCAAGGACACCCTGTCTTTATGAAATACCAGATAAGGGGGTCGACTACACAGAGCATGGAGTTCGGAGACTCTTCTAGCTGAGGTGATAGCTACTAAAAAGAGTGTCTTCCAAGAAAGTAACTTTATAGAACATGAAGCCGCAGGTTCAAAGGGGGGAAGAATTAAGGATGTCAGAACCAAGTTGAGATCCCATTGAGGAGGAGGATCTCTGATGGGTGGTTTAAGGAGAAAAACTCCCTTTAAAAAAGCCTTGCAGAGTTTGTGAGACATAATGGAGGACTCTGAGACTCCAACATGAAAGTTCAATATTGCTGCCAATTGAACTCTAATGGTAGATGGGGACGAACCTGAGTGGAAAAGTTCGGCTAGAAAGTCTAGAACTGTTTGAATAGAAGCAGTGAAAGGATCTATATTCTTTGACTGCGCCCAATAGGAAAAACGTTTCCACTTGCTAAGATAAATCTTCCGAGTGGAAGATTTATGAGAAGCTATCAAGATATCTCTGAGTGAGATATCAAAGGAAGCCTGGCTAAAGTCGGAATCGGAGGAACCACGCTGTGAGGTTCAGAGAGGGAAGGGAGTGGTGCAACTGACCCGACTGATGGGTCAAGAGGTCTGGAACTGGGTCCAGATGCCAAGGTTGTTCCAACAGATAACGGTGGAGGAAAGGGAACCAAACCTGTCGAGGCCAGTAAGGGGCAATGAGGACCATGGAAGCTTCCTGAGTGATGGCTTTCTGTATCAGCTGGGATATCAGTGGGAAGGGAGGAAAGGCATACAGAAGTCCCCGGGGTCAAACATGCACTAGAGCGTCTCTGCTGGGGTGGCCTGGTTGGGGAAAGAGGGTGAAAAAATCATCGCACTTGCTGTTTTGGGGAGTAGCGAAAAGGTCGCAGCAAGGCCTGCCCCACTTTCGAAAAACTTTCTCCAACACTGAATTGTTCAGAGACCACTCGTGAGGCATGAGAATAGCTCTGCTCAATTTGTCTGCAATCACATTGGATTTCCCGGGGATGTGCATTGCTAACAGAAATCGCTGAGAAGAAATCGCCCATTGCCACAGTCTGAGTGCCTCTCGACATAGGGGGTAAGATCTGGTTCCGCCTTGTTTGTTGATGTACCACACTACAGACATGTTGTCTGTTTGAATTGCTATAGTTCCCTTGGGAAGAGAGTCTTGTAGGGCTTGCAACGCTAGAAGCACGGCTCTCATCTCTAGGACGTTTATGTGCAAGTGGCACTCGAACGGTTGCCACATGCCCTGGACTGTCCTGCCCTGGAAATGCCCCCCCCCACCCGATCAGGGAGGCGTCCGTTGTCACTGTAGCAACTGGAGGGGGAGGGACGAAAGGTCTCCCTAGGAGGAGCTGAGGAGATGTGATCCACCAATAGAGATGATTCTTGCATGACTGAGTTATCCGAATAGGATGGGACATTGGGAAACTTTGGTAAGACCATTGTGTGAAGAGCATCCATTGTAAAATTCTCATATGGAAGCGAGCTAATGGTAGGAGAGGGATGGCCGCCGCCATAATCCCTAAGACTTTCAGGATCAGTCTGGCTTTGACTTTGTTGCTCTGCAAGACAAGAAAGACCTGTTTGTGTATGTCTGCTATCCTCTGCTCTGTGAGTCTGGCTGACATCTTGACTGTGTCTAGATTTGCGCCTATGAAGGTAATAACACGACAAGGCGACAAGACAGACTTTTCGTAGTTTATTGATATGCCTAGTGCCTGACATGTGTGAAAAGTGTAGTCTCTGGCGAGAAGTAAAAGATGCTTGGTGGGGGCTGTAAGGAGCCAGTCGTCTAAATAAGGAAACATCTGGAATCCTTGTTGTCTCAGATGAGAGGCTACCACTGCCATGCATTTGGTAAACACTCGGGGGGGCTGTAGTGAGACCAAAGGGCAGGGCTCTGAACTGAAAATGACTGGTTCCCAGCCTGAAGCGGAGAAATCTCCTGGAGCGTCGACTCATCTTGATGTGATAGTATGCATCCTGGAGATCTATCGAGCACATCCAGTTGTCCCGCCCCAAAAGGGGAAGAATGGACTGCAGCGTGACCATCCGGAACTTTGTTTTCTTGACAAACTTGTTCAAGTTGCTGAGATCCAAAATGGGTCTCCAGTCCCCTGTTTTCTTTGGAACCAAAAAGAATTTGGAGTAGATTCCGGATCCTACTTGGTCTGCTGGAACTGGTTGAATGGCTCTTTTTGCGAGCAGCTTTGAAATTTCTAATGCTGCTTGCTCCCTTTGACTGGGTGGAACGTCTGGAAGGGATTTTTTGGACTGCTTCGGAATGAAAAGGAAAGGGATTCTGTAGCCTTCGGAAATGATAGACTGTACCCACTTGTCTTGAGTTAGGGATAGCCAGGCTTTTGGGTACAGTGACAACCTTCCCCCAACTGCCTCCGAAGGTGGGCAGTCGGGCAACACCTCAGGGATGCTGAAAGGGCTTGTCGGAAAAGGATTCTCGACTGCCCTGATTCTGCGGGCCCCCTCTGCCCCTGGGACGGCGTCTACCATTGTTGTTCCCCCCTCTGCCTCTAGAGGGGAAACGACTCTGTGCGTCAGGCAAGTCTCCTTGAGATTGTTTGCGGAACCACATCTTTCCCCCCTTCTGACCTTTGGGGTAAGGTTTAGAAGGAGTAGAAAAACAGACTCAGACGGCAGAAAGAGTCTTGCCATCAGTCTCGCACCTAGTCAGGGTTTCCTTCACTTGAGGACCAAAAAGGGATGATCCATCAAAGGGGGAATTAGTGAAGGACGCCTTAAAAGGGTCCGCAAAGTTTCAAAGCCGTATCCAGGCGTGCCTACGCAAGGCTACACCTGTACCTGCTGCTCTACTTACTCCCTCCGCCGCATATGAAAGGAGGCGCATGGAAGAGTTGGTTATAGAATTAAGGGTAGCCAGCTGAGAGTTCATCCTATCCTGAAAACCTGCAGCTGTTGGGTCCTTCAACATTTCATTCGCTTCTTTGAGTAAATCCCTCTGAAGACGAGTAAAATGACACAGGTAATTCAGCGATCTCATAGTAAAGGTCGCTGACGAGAACATCCGCTTCCCGTACCTGTCCATCGACCTAGACTCCTTGTTAGGAGGATGAACAGGCACCGAAGGATCAGCTAACTCCTTCTTGGTAGCCGCAGCCACCACCATAGCATCAACAGATTTGGTCAGAAATTCTTTATCCTTGGGGGCCGTGATGAACTTTGATGGTCTCCTGGGGGTGGGTTCCACTGAGTCAGGAGCCGCCCAAGCCTTCTTTGCCACCACTTGCATAAGGGGGTCAAAGGGAGGGGACACCCAGGAGGTGAAAGGGCGAGAGCCAAACGCCTCAAGATACACTGATTCATCCTCTGAAGGGTTGAGGGATGGCCAATTCCCCCTCTGTTTTAAGATATCAAGGATGTCTACAAAGGAGACATCTTCAGAGGGAGAACGAGGGGAACCTTCAGAATCCTCTAAATCAGTGTCAGACGTGACAGACTCAGGGGAGTCAATGTGCTTCCTCTTGCACTGCCTCTTCCTAGGGGGCTCTACTACAGGGTCAGGAGAGCCCTCGGAAGAGGAGGAGATCCCCACAGGGGAAACTTGGGGAGCTGGCTCTCTACGGTCGGGGATGAGAGAGTGAGTAGAAATCACCTGAGGCACCAAAGGGGGAGGGGCAGAAAGAACCGACTGTGGAGTTGAACCTGGTTCCAACACGCTCCTCATGACCTCGAAGGCACCCCTGTCAGGCAGAGCCGGAGGTCTCAGTTCCAAAAAACTGGAAACCTCCCCCGGCACTGACAGTGATGGCTCTGAGGCCGATGTCGGAGCCGAACTCACCAGCGCCGAAGCACCAAGAGGGAGAGCGGGGTCGGACAAGGGTCCGATGCCACTCGCCCCCTCGGAGCCGACGAGGGAAGTCCGGCGCCGAGATTCTTCCAAGGAAGACATCGGAGCCGACGACGGAACCGAAGACAAAGGTATCGGTTCCGACGACCACAGTCTCGGGTCCGAGCCCGGCTCGAACTCAAAAGAGTCAGAGGAGGAATTTGAGTGATAGGAGTAGGTCTCGACTGTTGAGTCGGACTTTGAAGCATCTGGGCTAATGCCTCGGACTTAAGAAGTCGACTCACTACTCTCTGAAGGTCATGGTCCGATAACCTGGAAGACCTAGAAGAGTGGGATCTATGGCAGACAGCAAGGGTGATGCTGGAGTTGAATGAACGGAGCCAATAGATGGAGATTGGGACCTTTTTCTAGATGTCGGTTCCGATAAAATAATCGGAGCCGACAGAGTAATGTCTTCCTCGGCTCCGGCCGGAGCCGAGGACACCATAGGGGCTTGTATTAGAGATTCATCGGCTCCAGCCGGAGCCGATGTTCGAATAGTTTTAGGGCCTCCAGAAGACGGCTCAGATGCTGGAGCCGAAGGTCTGGAAGACTTAGAGGGTTTCCCCGATGACTGAGTCGAGGGACCCTCAGGCTTAACTAAGCCCCTTAAAATAAGTTTATTTTTTCGCTCCTGCAGGACTCTAGGGCTGAAGCCATGGCAAACAGCACATGAGTCCTGCAGGTGCAAAGGTCCCAGGCAGTACACACAAGAAGTGTGACCGTCTGTCAGAGACATCTTCTGACAGCACGAGTCACACTTCTTAAAGCCTGAGACCTTTGATTCCTTAGACATATCTAAGGGAAAAGTGAATCACACAAGCACACACACACACCGATTACACTTAGGAGTAATTTAAAACTAATTTAAAATAAATTATAGTAACTAGAAATAAAAATCCCTACAAAACACAGTCACTCACTAGGAAGGGAGGGAGGGACTGGGCCTAGGGCCCGAGGGAAAAACTCTAGAGATTTGTGGAAAAAAGGGGGTGGAAAGTTAACGGGAATGGGACAGACTATTTCCAAACTAACTATATATATAAAACACTAACCTTAATAGGGGAAAAAAGGCTAAGAAACTAGTTCTTTACCAAAAAATAACCTGAGCCGGTAGGAACACACCTCGATCGCTGTAGCGGCAAACGAGATCGGAGGAGTTACCGCCTAGCATTGTGGGATATAGGGGAGCCTCGAGCCGGTGGAACTAGCTCTCGAGCTTTTAGAGTGGCCGAGTCGGAGCCAAGGATCGGCTCCAAACCCATCCAGCAAGAATGAAGGCGAGATTGACAACTTAACATCCACATTGCAAAGTATGTTTTCCAACTTGTTCGGTAGAATGCAATAAATCCTGTAATTCTTTATTTTTCACACAGTCAGGAATCAACATCATTTTCTGTTTAAGCAGTCCAATAACATGTTGCTGATATTTTAACATATGAAACTGGCAGTTTAAAGCCCTAATGGTCAAGGTTGCAGAAGTGTAAACCTTCTTAGCCCATCTATCCAGCGCCCTGGAGTGTCTATCAGAAGGGGTAGGATTTTTAGCAGTAGAAGCCTTAATGCCCTTGGGCCCCTGTGAAATAGTCTCTAGATCTGCAATAGGATTTTTGAAAAGGAACTTGTGGGACTCAGGGACCCGGTAGTATCTGTCAGCTTTTCTGGGAGCAGGAGGCAGGGAATCAGGGGCCAAACTAGAGTCCGAGAAAGCATCATCATCAATGTCTAGTACAGGAGGAATAGCTAAAGGCCTATGCTGAGGTAGGAGAAGGAAATCCCTAAGCCTCTTTTTTTTGAATCAGAAAAATCCTGGCTTTCCCAGTGGAAATGCTCCCTTAGAGTATGTAAGGTTTACCCAAAAGAAAAATCCTCAGGAGGGGAAGCAGAGGGAATAGAGTCCTCTGCATCAGAATCCTCATAAGTAGGTAAGGGCAAATCCAGATCATCAGAAAAGTCAGAAAAAACACAATCCTGATCAAAAGATTCATAATCAACTTCAGCCCTAGGCATCTTAGAAGGGGGGGGGGGGTGTTGGCTACCCCTGATTAGAGTTATTAGATCTTCAGCCATTCTTATCATTTGTTTTTTAGGCATAGAGGCCTGAACATGTGGCCTGGGTGTCGGTTTTTTAGACATGGATCCAGATTTAGGCCTAAGTAGTGAAGGAGGCGTTGATTTAACATGCAAGTACGTAGGCCTGAATACACCCTTAGAAGCTGGTGCCTGCACAGTGGCTCCGGACCCATCCAAGGTAGAGACATCCATGGATTCCATAGTTGAAGCATCTCGAGGCATACCGGACTCCAAATGGGTCTCAGTAGAGGCCTGCGAATCAGACGTAGCGGATATCAGGGGCTGCGAAAGTGCCTCACTGAGTGAGCGAACTGGCGATTGGCTTAGGAGAAGCGTAGTCGGTAGTTTTGGACCTTGGCGGCCTGTCTCTGTCTTTGTGTTTTTTCGGAATCCCGGTAGTAGGATGACTAACAGATGACATTTCTGGATAATTAAACCAAGAACCGAAATATTTAGAGGTGAAAATATACAGATGACAGTGCGCTGATTAAATAAAGCACAAAACCGACAGCAAGGTACGTCATGGTCAGGGCCTAGGCAAGGAATACAATACGAATGAAAATCTTTATGAGGTATTTGCTTTCCACAAGTAATGCAATTATTAACTTTTACTGACATCGGTAAGGAGCAAGAAAAAGTTTCCCCAACGGGGTACTTAGCTTTAGTTGAAGACTTCGGTTCTGAAACCTGAGAGTAGGCCAATCGGCACTTGCCAACTACTTCTGCTTCAGGCACCGCACAGCAAGAAAGACTGATGCAATGGCATCGGCTGCATGTTTTATACCCCTGACGACCTGACGTCATGGAAGAAGGGACAGCAACCGACGCATGACCCAAGGCTTTGTTAATCAGGCCAACTTAGGGCTAAATGCAAGCAGATAACCCAAATGTAATGACTGCAACAGTGAAACACGAAGAACATCTACTGGGGCAAGTCTCTTTCTCTTGAAAGGGGTAGCCTGGCTTCCCCTAATAAGCATAATAAGGTTCTCTGCCATTTTAAGCATTTGAGATTGAGGGAAGAAAGCAGGTGCCTGAGCTTGGGTCGTTGTTTTTTTGGGTGTAGTTCGTACCCTGCACCTTAGAAACTCGGTAGTTTTAGAAAGAACTGAAGATGTGAAAGAAGTCGTCGGTCTGTGTCGAGTATTGGTAGCGTGAAGTACTTCCTCGGAAGCCAGTACCTGCTCAGCGGCTCTGGACCCATCCAAGGTAGAGACATCCGCAGGATGCTTAGTCGAAGAAGAGTCTCGTGGCATACTGGATTCCAATAGGGTCTAGGTAGCGGCCTGCAAATCCACAGAAGCGGGCATCAGAGGTTGCAAAAGAACCTCATTGAGGACTGGAGAACTAACGACTAGCTTAGCGGAAGAGTCATCTGCAGTTTTGGACCTATGCAGTCTGTCTCCGTCTTTATCCTTATGTTTTTTCGGAAGATCGGTAGTCGGATGGCTTACCGAAGCCATATCGGAATTCGAAGACTGAGAGCAAAAATATCTAGCTAGAATATGGGCCCGACGAGGTACATTTCTGGCATAAGCACAAAAGTGACAGCAAGGAATGTCGTGGTCTGGGCCTAAACAGGTGACGCAGTAAGAATGGAAGTCTCGGTGCGGTATTTGCTTTCCACAGGCGAGACAATTGTTAACTTTTTCTGACATTGGTTAGAGCAAGAAAAAAGGATCCCCAATGGGGTACTTAGCTTTAGAAGACTTCAACTTCAATTCAGAATGAAGACTCCAGTAGTAGCCGACCGGCACTTGTGCGAACTGCTTCTGCTTCGAGCTCTTCGGCAAGAAAGACAGATGTAATGGTGTTAGCTGCCTGATTTTATACCACTGACGACCTGATGTCAGTCCTGGAGTAACAGCAACCGATGCAGAAATACTAAGCCTCTGGTATTCGGGCCGACTGAGGGCTACTCTTGGCAGGATAACCCAAGTGTGATGACTGCAACAGTGAAACATGAAGAAAATCAACTGTACAAATGACAAGGCTGCCAAATAATGTGTGCACGTAACACAAACATGGGAAATACACATTCAAAAAACTGTCATGTATAACAGGTTAACAATAGCTTTTTAACATAATGGCTACCATATTATCCTGGAATGTAACTAACCTTACAGATATAGACAAAAAGGAAAGAATATTGAATTATATTAAGAAATACAGACTGCAACTAGCAAAGCTGTAGGACACGCATTTGAAAAAGAATGAGCATGTGAATTTGACAAAAAGGATTTCAGAACAGATATTCAGCAGAATATTAGGGACAAAGAAAGAGGAAAGTAATTACACTAATTGCTAGAGAGGCTCCAATAATAACAGAATAGGAAAAAAGACAATGATGGTAGATTTGTAGTAGTAAGGGACTAGTGGCAAGGAAGGAGAAATTACACTAGCATGTACTTCTATTCTGCAAAAACTGCTATTAGGAAGATTAAGACAATTTGGGAAGAAATAAGCAGCTTCTAGCCTATGTCTTGAGTGATAATTTAACAAAGGTGCTTAGAAAAAAGAGACTTTTCAAATTATGAGCACCAGAAATACTGGTTCAGTGGGCTGAGATCAAGGAAGGTTCAACACAGATCCTTTTTTCACATGAAGAATATATAAAAATAGACCTGTGATATTTGCATATATAAAAATATACCTGTGAAATATTTTGATTTGTTAATGGCTGAAATTCCTAACTCATTACTTTCAAGAAAACTCTGGAACTCTGCATACCAATTTCCAGTGGCTGTATCTTAGTTATTTTGACAAAATCAAATTGCAGCCTCATAGTTTAGTTTAGACAAATGTTTGTATCTCTAAAACTGCATTAATAAAGAACTAAGGGATAAACTGTTCACCACAGTCTAAGATTTATGGTACTGATATTCATTACATTCTAGGTCTGAAACTGGATTTTATAACTAAAAACAAACACAGTGAATATTAATGTCTTAGCATTTTGTCAACAACTTACAATACCCCAGTATTCTGTCAATCTACACAAATAATGTCATCTGCATTTTGTTCATCCATCTAGGAGCTTTCTATGTTGCTTGGCTGTTGAACTGTTTATAGAAATATGAAAATTATAGCAATAAAAACAAACAGTATACAACCATTTCAGAATTCTTTAGCCACATTAGGCAGAGGTCGAGTATCCATCAATGCCATTTTCAGGTCTTTTTAGGCTGTTTTACACAGTCTGATGCTTAAGGACAACACAAAATTTTCAGCAATCAAAGTTTAAGACAGAAAAAAGATTTTAACCATGGACTAGGAGTATGGGGAAGGGATGATGACGGATGAGAGATACCCTGCCATTAGTTCCCCCAGATATAGAGGAAAGGTTAGCAGATAGAGAGGTAAGGAGGATGGTTGCTTGTACTGCATCACTGACTACAAAGAACACAGTTGTGTTACACTTACCATAAATGTAGATGTTCGAGTAGGTCAATGTTGCAATACTAATTCTTGGGAGGACTCCCAAAGCTACTAATTGGGTGGTGGACTGTCTAGTGGCCCCAAGGACAGCAAGTTCTGTACGACAGTAGTAACAAATTCTGCCATAGCCCTGAAGGCATTGTCTAAATGGTAGTGCTTGGTGAATGTGTGAACAGAGATCCATATGGCAGCTTCCAAAATGGCCTGGGTAGAAACACCTTTAAAGAAAACAGTGGTTGCTGCCCTGCATCTCGTGAATTGAGCCCTAAACTGGGCTGGTAGTGGCCTAGTATAACAGAAAGTAACATGATTATCTATTTTGAAGTAGTCTGTTTCGAAACGTGTCTACCTTTCCTCTCGACTGCAAAGGCCACTAACAATTATTCTGCTTTATTTCGGAACTTTCAAATAATACCGGATTTGTTAGGGCACATCCAGGGAATGTAGAATTTGTTCAGCTCTATTTTGTGGGTTTGAAAAAAACACTGGTAGGTGAAAGTACAGTTGTAAAATATCTTACAATAACAGCAGATGTCCATCTTTTCACTGTTGCAGCATCCATTACTTCTGGGATCTCCTGTCAAGGATAGCCTAACATCCAGCCAGTATATCAAAGCTTTTATTACCTAGGAGATTCGTACATGGGATTATGCACCCTGTGCAAGCATATGGCATAAAGGTAATGTAAGAACACTCCCCAAACCGAAACTGAAGTGCCCCTGTAGAAACAGGACCTCTGTGGAAAGGAGAACATGTACATCCAGAAAAAAGGAAAGAAGGAAGAGAACAACCACCTCTTAGCCAAAAAGAAAATACTACTCATGGAAAAGGAGAGAAAAGGACAGACAGGAGGAGGAAGGGAATGAACACTGCAACAGTGGAAAAAAGGACATCGGCTGTTATGGCATGACTTTACACAACTGTACCCTGTCCCTCCATATCACTGCTGCAGTATCCATTACCTCTGGGAGAGTACCAAAACTATTATGGAGGAAAGCAGAGGAGACTTCCACAAACTCAAGAAGGATAGTCTTGGCAAATCCTGCCCACAATTTGTAATGTTTAGTGAATCTGTGAACAGAAGACCAAGAATCAGCTTCAAGGACAGAATTGGTGTCTAAACCTTTGAGGAAAGTCGCGATGGAAGCCACTGCCCTAGCAGAATAAGCCCTAATGGAAGCTAGCAACTGTTTACCATGACAGGAACAACAAAAAGAAATGGTCTTGGAAATCCATGAGGAGATGGTTTGCTTAGAAACTATCTAATCCACTGTTCTGGTATGAAAAGAAACAAAAAGCTAATCAGATTTATGAAAGGCCTTTGTTTTGTCTAAATAATATCTGAGTTGTCTAAGCAAGTCCAAAGCATAAAGAACCTTCTCGTTAGCAGATTGTGGAGAAGGGTGAAAAGGAAAGAAGCTGGAGAGACTGATTAAGGGACAGCTCGTTAACCACCTTGGGCATAACAGAAGGATTCGAACAGACAGGTACTCTGTCTCTATATGAAAAATTAAAAAAGGAGAAACCGCCATCAATGCCTGGATTTAAGACACCCTTCTTGTGGAGGTTAAAGCAACCAATAAAACAGTCTTCCAACTGTAACGCTGCAAAGAAGCAGCAGACTTGAAAGGAGCCAGAGTCAGTTTTTTCAAGGACAAAATTAAGGTCCCAAGGAGGAATAAGCCTTCTTGGGGGTCTCATATGAAGGATGACTTTTAGAAATTGCTTAACCTCAAATCTAGTGGCTAGAGGAGGCAGACACTGCTGACAAGTGGGCTTTCAAAGAAATATATGCCAAGCCAGCATGAAGACATTCACACAGGTAGGAAAGAACCAAAGAGATCCTCACTGAAATTGGATCCTGGTGAAGTTTAAGACAATAGACAGAAAATCCCTTCCATTTGGATATACATGATTTTCTGGTATTGGGTTTCCTGGTCTCCTGCAGAGCCCTAAGCACATCCTTAGAAAACTGGTGTCATAAAGGAATCAAAACCCTATCACTTAAAGTGTCAACTGAAGAGTGGGCAGAGGTGTGTGAAGGAGAGATCCTTTGTCCTGTGTGAGAAGGTCCATGCAGTGAGGTAACTTGTGATTACTGCCCCTGGCCAGATGAAATAAGAGGGGGAACTAGTGCCATCTGGGCCAAAAGGGAGTCACCAACAAGATTTTTGGAGAGTCCTTCTCGATTTACTGAAGGACCCTAGGAGGAAGGAGGAGGGGAAGAAAGGCATAAAGGAACATTCCCTTCCAAGACAAAGACATGGTATCCAATTTTCAAGCCAAATGACTTGGGACTCTAACAGACCTAATGGAATTGTTTAAGAGGGGAGGCAAAGAGATCTACCGGAGGAATAACCCACCAATGAACTATGTCCAGAAACACATCTCTGTGAAGCATCCATTCATGAGGTTGTGCCCTGGACATGCTGAGATAATCTGCCACAAGACTGCAATTTGAAGGGATGCAGACTGCCTGTAGGGTCACCAGCAGAATGATAGCTATTTCCCAGGGTTGATTCAAAGGAGGTAAGACCATGTGCCCCCTTGTTTGTGTTGATGTACCATGACTGTGGCGTCATCTGTATAAACACTTAAGGGACTTGGCACCCAGAGCAAATGGAAAGCCTGAAGAGCCAACATGAGAGCTCTAATTTCCTTGATACTGATGTGATCTGCCCTATGCTAAAGGGACCAAAGGCCTTGAACCTTCAGGGTCCCTGAAGTGGCTCTCACCTCAGCTCTGAGGCATCTGTGAAGAGTTCCTGGGACAGCTGAGGAGTTAGGAGAGGAATATCCAGAATAAGAGATATCTCTTAAATCCACCAGTGAAATTCCAGTATGAGACAACGCAGCAGAAGGACCAGATGCTCTAGTGAGTGGTAGTGTTGAAGCCATATTGATTTTAGGTACCACTGAAACTTTCTCATATGTAGCCTACCCCAGGGAAGCATGGCGATGATAAAGGCCATGAGCCCCAAACCCTAGAGAAACTCCCCTGGCTGGAAGACAGTACAGGAGAAGCAGGGAAAGGAAATAGTTTGTGACTGACACAACTCTGAAGGCAGGAAGAGAGGCTAGCACTGGAACAGTTTGAATCCTGCAGCCTAGAAAAATGTGATCCTGAAGCAGAGTCTATATTGACTTTTGGAAGTTGACAGTGAACCCCAAACTGTGCAACAAGAGCTGGGTAAAGTGAAAATCCACACTAGCTCAGTTTGGGATGGGGCCAGAAGTAAAAGATATGGAAATATCTAAATGCCCTGAAGCCTGCAACAAGTGACTACTGGTGCTAGGCATTTGGTGGACACCCTTGTGGCTGTTGAAAGCACAAAGTGCAAAGCAGAGAACTGAAAATGAGAGGAAGAAATAGAGAACTGTAAACATTTTCTGAACAGAGGGTGGATAGAAATATGAAGGCAGGCATCCTTTAGGTCTAGGGAATCTAGAAAGGCCTGGGGTAGCAAAGAGGAAACAGAGCCTGAAGAGAAAGCATTTAATAGGATGGCACTTAAGTGCTTAGAAAGGAAAGATCCAGTACAGGTCTCAAAGAACCCGCTTTTGTGAGGACCAGAAACATTCTGGAATAAAACCCTAAACCCCTCTTGGTCTTTGGAACCAGCTGACTGGTACCCTGGTCCAACAGACCCTGCAATACTCCTGGAAAATGAGGAAGCTGTTCTACAGGAGGTTAAGGGATATCAGAGGAGGAGGCAAGGTTTTCTAAGCCGTAAAATAACCCTGCCAGATAATAGCTAGAACCCTAAGAGTCTATGGTGATCTTTTGCCAAACTGAGATAGACAGAGAAAGCCGGAGTAAAAAGGGAACCTGGCCAAGAGGAAGGGAGGGCAGAAAGTCAGATGGCTACAGACTTGTCAGGAAAGTACTGCTTTTGGCATTTAAGTAGGCTTATCAGAAAAAAATACACCTAGAAGCCTTTTTCCCTTGGAAGACAGTCTAGGCAGTCTGCGCAAACAAAGACACTTTTATTAGGACAGTTTCTCTGAAACTTGAGAATGGGAGAAACAAAGATGTGCTTCAAATCTTTCATGACCTTACCCTGACCCTGCACAGTCTTAAAGAGCTCTGCCAAACAAATTCAGTTATCCAGAGAAGCTTCCAGAAGTTTCAACTTAATATCATCTGGCAAAAGTCTTGAAGGCGAAGCCAGGAATAGCACCTCATCACAGAGCTGGAAGCAGCAGCCCTACAGCTGCATTTTATATGGTGATGAGCAACTTGAGAAGTGGAAGATAACAAGGAGAAAGCTGAGACCTTACCATCTGAGGCAGGCATATCACAGACAATCTTCTCAAGCTGGGAAAGAAGAGACAAAATATATCTTGTCATATAGGTCAGGCAATTTAAAGCCCTAAAGACTAAAGTAGTAGAAGTGTATATTTTCTAACCAATGCTCTCCATAGCTCTTTAATGTCCTTATCTGAGCGAAGGATCTTTGAAGAGAGCAACATCCTAGAAGGCTTATCAGTATACAAAGAAATCACTGCTGGATCAGATGAAGCGCATTTGTATAAGAATTTGCAGGCATCCAGCATCGTATAGAATCTGTTAGGCTTCTTAGGGGCTGGAGGTTGGGAGCCTGGTGCCAAGGAAGCAGTAGAGAAGATACCCACTAGAGCAGTCAATACAGGAGGAACAGCAGAAAGTTTAGGACAGTCCACTTGTTAACAACTCAGACCTTTTCTGGAAGTCTGATACCTGGAAGCAATCCCATTTGAAATGTTTCATCATACACAGGACTGCTCTCCAAAAGAGAATCATGAGTGACAGATTCCCTCTCCTCCGACCCATAGTCTGAAGAAGAAGTTAAATGACAGGAGTAGGCTAAAGAGTTAGAATCCTCATCCGAGAACTCAGGGTTCCTTGCCCTTTTGGGAGAAGAGGACTGGGGGGTGTAGAAACTGAAATTCCCTGAGGAGGTTTTAAAGCTGTCTTGGCACTGAACAAGTCTTGAGTAGAGTCCTGCCATTCTCTTTGTGGATCTCTGATAGCTTGCACCACATATTTAGACTTCTGCCTATTCTTCAAGGGGAGATCTGCCTTGACAAAACGTGATGGTTCAGACCCCTGCCTGGATTCAATCAAGGCACCCACACTTCTTCCATAGCAAGGATTTGAGGAATGCCTTTAGGCATCTCAGAGATTATAAGCCATGTTTCCCTTCAATGTCTGCTGCATGTCTGCAAGGCCTTCCAGAACATGTGAGAAGTAGGTTCCGTGTCAGCTTCTGAGAAGGCTGCGGCAGAAGAAAACAATGGCAATACCAGACTGTCCTCCAGGTTCTCATCCATCTCAAGAGAAACATCTGGTGGAGGCTCGACAGCAATAGCCTCAGGCCTATATTTCTTGGCCTTCTTCGTGAGTAGCGGCTGTACCTCAGGGTGAGTGGATTCTGCCATGGCCAGCAAAGTGAATGGCATTTAGACTGGCAGCAATGAAGTTCTGTTTGGGGAGTGTTTGTACATCATTTTTAAGCTCTTCACACTTGCATGAGGAGCATACACCTGATGTACAATGCTTCTTGGTAATAAAGTCTTCAGCAAACTGGGTGGACATTGAGCTATCCTTGGCAGGAGATCTCAGAGGTAATGGATATTGCAAAAGTGTTATGGAAGGACATCAAATTGATTCAGAGAGTTCTGATACTGCCTTGGGCATAAAGGACGGATTAGTTCTCAGGGTTATTATGTCCCTGTGGAAAACAATGAAAGGTTCTTTGCACATCAGGGCTTGCAGATTGAGACCTGCCTGGCTGAGGTGATGGCCATTTTCCATGTGAGCATGTTTAAAGGAGCAGAGGCTCCTAGCTCAAATGGTGGCAAGGTTAGTTGTTCTAGAACATAGCTTAAGTGCTAAGAAGGGACCAGGTTTCATCTGGAAAGACTTAGATATATAACCCCTTTTAGAAATTGTTGTAAGTTGCTGTGAAAATAGGGGGGAAAGGGGAAGCAGAGGGAGATGGTGGAAATATGCACTGTGGTACTGGAATAAAAAAGGCCCTGGTGAAATAACCCAGAAAGATATTCATAAACTAGATTTGTGTATGCATGGGGAGGCATAATACTTTCATTTGGATAAGTATGACTTTCTGGTAGTAGGATTTCTTGCCTCTCTCAGGATAGATAGCACTTCAGTCGAACTTTTTGCATTTTTTGGGGTTATAATTCAATCTTCCATGCTCTTACTTTGGGTGTGGGCAAGTGAGGATGTATGACAGACCCCTTTATTTGGGTGGGTAGATCCATCACTAATGGAAGAATGTAGTCCCTTTCTTCACAGAGAGTCAAGGGAAGGGAGAACCAGTGCTACCTTGATCAAAAGGGGGCAATAAGTATCATGCTTGACCTGTCTAATCCCACTTTTATCAGAATCCTGGTAATCACAGGTAACACAAGCAAGGCATACAGGAAGAGGTCTGTCCATTTGAAGAAGGCATCATACCTCTCAACCTGGAAACATCAAAAACCTGGACAAAGGCTCCTGAAAAGTAGATACAACTGGCCAAAAATCTGTACAATGATTAACATAAAATTTCCATACATAATTATGTAACCCTGCCCACTCCATTGGAATTGTGGGATACCAACACTCTCCGTTATGCTGAGATGTTTATGCAACTGCTTTTTTTTTAGGTCCGTATCTCTGTGGAATGTGTGTATATATTTCCAACTTGGCACAAGTGTACACTACGGTGCTACATCTTCGTGTTCTGAAAGGAGTACAGAGTATGTTCTAAAAGACCGTGAAGTCCTGCTATATACACAGCGGACAATGCAACCTGGTTTACCTACAGCTGTAGGAAATGAAGTATACACACAGCACCTGAATACCACTTTTTTTTGCCTTTGTTGCATCTCCTTGATATGTGCATACAGTTTCCGTATGAGGCAGGTATATAATTTCTTTCCTCGTGATGTCTTAATTATGACCTTACAAGAGCATGGAAAGCTATCAGCTGCAAGTAAGCTTCATGCTATAAACCTCAACTTGATTCTCTATTACTCTCTGACTTTGTAGTGCCCACCATATCTTATGAAAAGGAAGATATTTACAGACTAGGTTGCTAAAACACTAAAAGAACTGTTATAAAATAGTCCTAAATAAAGAAAGGCTTTCATTGACCTGTTTCTGCTCTGCTGTAAATTGAAAATTAAAATTCTGGTTACAGTGAAGACCTGGGAAATATCTAGAATGTATACAAGTAAAGGAATTATAGCCACGGAAAACACTGATGGATCACAGCTGTGGGAACAGCAGCTTAAACCAGCAAGATTGTCTATATTAGAATACTTAGAAAATGTGAATGAATATAGGCAAAGGCAGTGAGAATATTGATTTTCAAAAATACTGCTAAAGCAATTAAACTGTTAGGTAGCCCAAAAACTAAGGCAGCAAAAGCAGAAAAAATGACCACTATGGTCAGGAATCAGGAAAATGAAAGGCTTGAAACAGAACTAGATTAAACTGTAAAAGTAACAGCTGGTAAATCTGGCAATGGATGTGGGCAAGAAAGAATGAAGCAGAAGGGGAGCAAAAAATGACATGAGGGAGTACAGTGGTTATCAAACCAAGCTAGCTATAGAATGCTATAAAAAGAAACAAGAACAGACACTGTAGTTAAAAGAAAAGTTATAAGTAGAGCATATAAGGTAATGATAGGGTCAAAGGATCAGAATATTACAAAACTGAGGCACAACTGGAGTGAGAGATTGGGAAAACATCTTACTAAAGAGGAATGGAATAAGGTATATTTGGCTCCTAAAATACTGCAAAGTCAAGAAAGTTTAGAATATTTTGGAAGTGTTTGCATAGGTATTTTTGTACACCTGAAAAAAAAAAATAATGAAAAAAAAAAATTCCCACAAACAAGGGGTTGTATGCTGGCAATGTGATAGTGTAGAAGGGGGATCTTGAAAGCACATATTTTAGGAATGTTCTGAACTTTAACAATATATAGAGGAAGTAAAGAATTTCAGTCAAATTTTGAGGGAGGGATTACATTTTACTAAGGGTGTGTTCCTTTTCAAGTTGGTGTAAAGTAAAGCAACCTAAATATATACGATCTTTGCTCTTTCTGTTATTAATAGTAACTAAGAAACTAGTAACAAGAAAATAGAAAACCAAAGGATAAACTGATATTATCGGAAGTGTTGATACTGATGGAAGAAACAAAAGAAATGGAACTGAAGACAATAAGAACAGATGAAAGTTCTTGATTAATAAATGCAACAGATGTAAGCTGTGAAAAAAAAGTGTTGACAGCACATGAGAACTGAAATGTATGCTTACAATTATATAAGTAATCACATCAGGGGGCTAGCCAACCTGAGATGTAAACATTGGCTCTATGTAATTTGGGCACATGGACTAATGTTGATACAGCTCCATGAAAAAGAGGGGCTGAAGACAAAATATGGAAGGTACTGGTCTTACACTTATGGTAATTGAACTGTACTGCATAGAAAATGGTCTTGATGTATTTTATAAATAGTTAAGAAAATTGCTTGTTAAAAATGAAGGGACAATCTTTGAAAAATGAATCCGATGACAAAGAAGAAAGTATACATCTAAGTATTGTAAACCCCAGCTACTTGAAATGTAGACTTTAAAATGTGCAAATAAATTATTAAATGGATGCAGACAAAACCAGGCGTATACCTTAAGAGTGCACCATACTGGGGAATCGCACTGTATGTACAAGGATGAATGATAAACTGAACATTTCACTTCAGAAAAAGTACTTTTGAAGCATCTCCCATTTCCTTATGACATCCAGTAATAACTGTGTTATATTTTTCCTCTGCTCCTTCATTCCTGGTTAGTGCATTTTTTAGTATCTTCACCCCCTTTGTGACATTCAAAACCAGCTGTGTAAAGCTGTCTTGATCAGGTACTTTCACCGTTTCATTTTCGGGATTGACTGCAGTCTGTTTCCGACAAACTGAAGTTTCCCATGAATAGATGACACGCAGTTCACCTTTGAAAGATTTACCAAACACAGTTGAAACTTATGGTTCCTCCTGTCCTGTCAGTGAAGGCAGTAGTTATACTTGGTGCATACTGCTGAAAAGGGCAGCATTAACTGCATACATAAGATTAGCCAAACATGGTTAAAACTTACAGTTTTCCCTGTCATCATAAAAGGCAATGCAAATATTTTCTGCATAGTGCTAAAAAGAATGGCATTAACTGACTAAGCCTAAGTGCACACACATTTCCAAACACAGTTAAAACTTATGATTTCCGTCTGTTATCAGTGAAGGCAGTGCACGTACTTTCTACATTTTGCTGAAAAGGGCAGCATTAACTGACTAGGCTGAAGTGCTCAAACTGTAGAACAAATAATTAAGATCAATGCTCCTGACTTACTCTTGAAAAAACACCTCTATTTAACATTAACAAAAAAAGGCAGGCTGCAGCAGATTGCAGAATTGTTTCCGATTCCTTTGCTGCAGTTTCTAGGTATACATACGTATGTTTTTTTTTTTCATTCTTTTTCACTTACTTGGAAGAGGTCGAGCTGCTGGAGAAAGCAAATTTTCTCATCTTGGATTCTGCAGACATGGGTGGGCATACTGGGCAGACTGCTGGACTCTGCAGAAGTTCAGAACTGAAATGAATACTGCTGAAACTAAAGTTTGAAACTGTAATGTGCAATTGCGCACACAGGCCATCTCCGCTCTGGTCCTCTTTGCCTCTGCTGCTGCTGGTATTCCATTTCACACACTCAGAGTCCCGACTGAGTTATCTGGTTGAGTCCGATAGGCTGCAGTCTGCCTCATGGAGCTGACGTCATCATGCACGCCCATTCACACGGATGACTTTGCAGGATACGCTGGCAATATGTGGTAACATCAGCCACAACTGAAACCTTTTCACAAAAAAAAAAAAAAAAATAGAAAAAGTTGGAAATTGAAGGAGCCATTGGGAATTCATGGCACCCCATTATATTGACCTCAAAACCGGTAAATACTGAGAAATTCGGTACGGTTGTCCCTGTCTGGTGGGTTCTTGAAAACAACCTTTATAGGTTGCCTATTCTTATGACAGAGGTCTCTGCTGCGGTGCCCCCATTGATGAGTGAGATTCAGGAAAATTTCTCTTCAGCATCCATTCATCGGGGTGCAGAAGGTCCCTACTCAAAGAATCTGCTATGATGTTCTGGCCTGGGATGTAGGATGCTATAATTGTTAGCAACAATTCTTGTGCCAAGAGCCAAATCTTTATTGCCAGACTGCACAGGAATAGGAATGAGTTCCCCTTGCTGAATTACGTACAACATGACTGTGGTGGTGCCGTCTGTCCAAATCTGCAGTAGTCCTGGGGACAATTTGCTTTGAAAGGCTTTCATCACTAGAAATACTGCCAGCAACTCTTTCTAGTTGCTGTAGTGTCCAGATACACTGCACCTTCAGGAGTCCTAAGTGTGGTCCCCAGGTTATCACTGAACTATCTGCAGTGATAGGTCTTGTCTGTCTCTGTTAGAGAGAGGTTTGCCCCTGAAATCTGCATGATGGCATCTTTCCACCACAGTAGCTCCTTTTTTAAGCAGGGGAGAACAGGTATCAGGGTTTCCAGGAATTGAGAGCATTTTTCCCCCAAGTGTTTTTTGGAAACCATTGGAATTTCCTCATGTGTAGTTTTGCAATGGGAATAATTAGAATGAAGGACACCACATATCCCAAGAACCTTACATATTTCCCTTGTGCAGACTGTCTGCCTTGGCAGTGAGCTCTGCAGAGAGTGTGTCAGAAAGGAAACTTCATCTTGGGGTAGGAAGGCCTTTTTGTACTGAATCTATCAAAGCACCCAGAAAGAGAATTCTTGTCCAAGGATGAAGTTTGGACTTGTGGAGGTTAATCGTAGCACGTTGTTAGGTCACTCCTTGGTGTATAACGCACTTCCCAACTGCTGTGGTAACCTGACAGTGCTCGAGCTTGCGTGTCATCCGCTACCGCTGTCTGACTAAAAACGCAGCACTTGTTCCCAGCGCGGTACTTTCCTCTCAGTGTCAGTCGGTGCTGCTGGCGGTATTGGGATCCTGCTTAAGTCTAACATCAAGCGCTGGTTTGTTGCGCCTACTGTGAGAGTACTAACACAAGACACCTGCTCAGTGGATGTGAAATGTCACGAGTGGTCACTATACCCGGACCTGCTCCCTGGGGATTTCGAATCAGTGGAGGAAGAGATTTCAAGAAACCAGTCACCATCTCTAAGAAATCAATTTGAATTGGCGCCAAAATGGATTTAAATAGTGTGTTTATAATTGGTTAATCGATTCTGAAGAAGTCCACATGATGGTGGATGAAAGCGCTTAATTCTTTTCTGAGTTGCACTCTGGTTCTGTTTGTTGGTGAGCTGTAGTCTAATAAAGGACGTGTTATTGCTTCTGCTGACTGTTCTTTCTGGACTTGTTGGATATTGTGTTGCCTTGAGGTTAATCGTAATGCCTACCTTCTGAAAGCAAGCCATGGTAACTTGGAAGGCTGTTTGAAGTTCAAGGATGGATTTTCCTTAGATGAAGCAGTCATCCAAGTAAGGTTAAATGTGCACCTCTAATGTTCTGTAATAGGCTATAATGGGAGGTAGACATTTGGTGAAAACTCAGGGAGCAGTGGATAAACCAAATGATAAAGCATAGAATTGGTTGTGCAGACACAGAACATGAAAGAAGATGTCCTTCGGATCTAGTGCAACAATGCAAGATCCTTGAAAGATCATAGGTAACAGTTTTTGAAGGGTTAGCATTTTGAAATTGGAAATACGCAGGAACTTAGTGAAATCTGACAGATCTAAGATTGGTCACCACATGCATCCCTTTCTAGGGACTAAAATATCTTGGAAAAGTCCCTCTTGGTCTTTTGGCAGCTTTGGCATCCCTTGAAAGGGAGGCCTTTCCCTGAACTGAACTGAATGAAGTAGCCCCATTTCGATGATGTTTAGCACCCATTCATCCCTGGTAACAAGTTTCCACTGCTGAAGGAAAGAAGAAAGTCTTCCTGCTAGAAGAGTCGGGGATGATGTGGGTTTGGTGAGGGGAGGGGAAGGGAGCTGTGCATTGTTACAGCTGCTCTCTGATGGGAAAGAGTCTTTGGATTCCCCAGCTCTAGGGCAGCTCAGGTTGCCATCTTCTAGACTATTGCCTTGGTCATTTTGATCAGAGAGGCCTCCCTTTATCTTGCCAGAGTCCAAGACTCAAAAGGGAAATTCCTATTATATCTAGGTGTGGTAGCCAAATACAATTCTTTCAGTTTTGATTTGCTTCCCTTTTTTGTCCAATTTCTCAAAAACTCTCTCTGCTGAAGGTCCAAAAAATGATCCTTATCCAGCAGGGCATCCAGGAATTTGATCTTTACTTGTTCAGACAGTGGATGAGCCCTCAGCCTGGCATGTCTATGAGTGGCATAACCCATAGCAGTTGCTCCACCTGATGCATCCAATGTATCCTAACCACATCCTAGAGAATGTATGGACACCTGCAGGGCTGCTCTAGCTGTCTCCTGTATGTTTCTCTGTAAGGCTTTGTCTGCAATACCCTCTGCCTTAGTAATGATTTGTTTCTATAAGGGCAATATAAATTTTAAGATGAAATTAGCAACTGAGAGCCCCCATAGAGAGGGTAGCAGATGTACATGTAATTTGCCAATCTGTCTAGCAATCTACTTTCTCTGCCATTAGTAAGGGGTGTCTAGCTGCATCTTCAGTGGGTTCAGTAGATACTACCTGAAGAATCAGCTTGTGGGTTCTTGTAGAGGCTGCCAGTGGGTGTCAAGCACTCTACAGAAACAATCTGGTCTCATTGGGTCAGGTGGCAGAGAGATGTCATTAATGACATCATTAGCACATGAACTAGAGGAATAGCCAGTGGTCTGGTAAATGACAATCATAGAAGCTGTCTGTAATGGGTCTGGGCTTTTTAGAATTCTTTGCTCTCTCAATTAAAGGCCTCCTACATCTTATGCAAGGTATTCCCAAATATATAAATCCTCAGGGGGAGAAGCAGAAGAGAGGTATCACCCAAGTCAGAATCATTGGTAGGACTGGGGGGGGGGGTGTTCAGAACACGAGAATTCTTCCTCATCCTCATATCCTGAAGAGTCAGACTCCTCCTGAAAGGAAACAACTTCCTCTTCTTACTGGGAGTTTCAGGGGTAAGCAGCTGTGTCTTGCTGGTCTCACTACATTTCATAAAGGCCATGACCTTCTTGAGATTCAACCTAGGTTGTAGTGGCTGAAGACTGGGTAAGTAGGCTGGGGCAAGCTGACTTGTCTCTTTGGTTTAGATGTCTATTTAGAAAGGAAGACCGTCTTATGCAGTTGAGTGACCATGACCACAATCCAGATTCCTGAAGTTTGTTCATGCACTATAGGCAAAGATGATTATCTATTTCCCTCAGTGTACAATGCCTAAATGTTGAAGTCTGCAGAGCTGCTTCAGACCCAACCGATGTTGGGAAACCAAAACTGGCTGACCTGTTGCTGTGGTGGCCTCCTAGCGGTCACACCAGAGGGCTCAGGCTTAATAGTCATTGGACAAAGGGGCTGCATAAGGACCTCACCTGAGTTATCAGCAGACTTGAATGCAAAATGATACTAGTCATCCTGTGAATTCTTTTTCTTCAACGTTTTGTCTTTGCATTTCTTGGGCAAGGTAGCGGCAGTCAAAGAAAGTCAAAGAATGGAAATAAGAGAAAGGAAATGAGTCCACTGACTCCAAGTGGTCTGCAAGGACTTCGGCCCTATGCTTAAGGGTCTTCACGCAAAACCTAGCACAATAGTGACAACCCAAACTGTTGTGCTGAAGTCTAAACAAAACAGACAAAAGGAATAGGATGCATGACTATCTACTCACTATAACTTCGCCCTTCTCACTCTAAATTCACTAAAACCTCCATATCTACCAAGAAAGAGAGTGAATGTCCTACATTCCCCACTACTGGCCCTTTCCCTAACCTCTGCATTGACACAGTTTGCAAGGACAATATTTGTCTGTGTGATACAGTAAAACCATGGTCACTGGTGTCCTGAACTTCTACCAAGAAAGAGAGTGAATGTATGTGCATACCTTACCGAAAAGATGAGTATATTCTTAAAAGTGAATATATGTACATACATAGATTCATAGGTTGGTACTAGGCTATCAGCCCTAGGACCTATACAAGCCTAGCCATAACAATTCCCTGGATATTTTTTCCCACAATATTTACTTCCCTGGACCCCTGTCTAGCAGGGCAACTGACATGATCCCCGGGGTGAATTTCCTATCTCCCATCCAATCATCAAGGTTCTTTTTGAAGAGGGCCAAGGAGGTGCTCTGCTTGACATGTGTGGGCAGTCTATTCCAGAGTATGGGGAGTCTCTGGATCAGGAATCTATCCCTCTCCAGCATGTTTTGTTCATTGTGACGACAAAGTTTAGATCCCTGCAGCGTGTGGCTCTGAGGGATTCGGATTTCTTTAAATGGAGCCTGTCCAACAGCTCAGGGTTTGACATGGCTTTATATGTTAAGCAGAGATCACATCTGAGTAGGTGATATGCCACAGAGTATATCTGGAGTTTTTTTAGACGGTCAGCATATGGCATCTGCTTTAGGCCTGTGATTCTTTTAGTGAGGTATTTCTGCGGCCTTTCCAGCTGTTGCAGATGTCTTGTGAGGTACATACCAAATGGGGCATTACACTCTATAATGGGTCTAATGAGGGAGGAGTACAGTGGGACAATGACCTCCTTTTTTCTGGATGAAAAGCCCTTAGTGATGAGGTGTGCCACACAGAAGGATTTCCAGACTGTTGTAGCGATATGGTTATCAAAGGTAAGACCACTGTCCACCTGTGTCCCTATGTCTCTCATCACACTTTCGTTGTTTAGTGTACTGCCACCTATGTGGTAATTCATGGGTACATGTTTTTTTCCAAAGGGGATACAGTACAGTTCTGTACACTTATCATAAATGTAGATGTTTGAGTGTATTCACTGTTGAAGTCATTACATTTGGGTAATGCTGCTGGCACTGTAAACACAAAAAAGGAGCTACTGAAGCCACTAGCAATAGTCCAAAACATGCTGGTACTTAACGTATACACAGTTTATTAAAACAGACAACGTTTTTGTCACTCCTCTCGAGCAACTTCTTCAGAAAGTAAAACAGTTACACAAATGTAGTCGTATTTAAAAAATCTGCCTCTGAGCAGCATGATGCTTGATTAAGATACAAGCATAAGTAAAATTTAAAGCACCACAGGTTGAATTGTCAGTGTGCTCAAACACAAAACAAATAACCTATGTAATAAAAAAATAAAATGCTGAAAATATGCAATGAACTAAGAATTTCATCTATAACAAAGTTACTATAAACTCTTCATTAAAGTAAATTGATCTTTATAAGGTTATATTAAAAGTGTAAATGTATATACAAAGTGTTTATATATAACAGTGTGTAAAGGTTACTAAACCAAGATGCATTTAAACCAATACAGCCACATACTTATATAATTTGAAACTGGTTTCACTGTCTCAAGTAACTCTTTAATTTGGGTAAACAGGCTATATTACAATTGTCATTAAGACCTGGGTAGGAAAATGCATTGAGTGACAGCTGCCATTCTAATTCACGACATTCTAACATCAATGAAGTCGGTCCCCCTCTGATATCATGAGCAACTTGATCAATTGCTAGAAATTGAAAGGAGTGACCTACTTTAGTATTAATGTGTTTCGCTAAGGCATTGTCACTTTTATTCTTTGAAACCGTGCACATATCTTCATAAATTCTGTCCTTAAATTTACGATCTGTTTTTCCCCACATAAAATGCGGGACAGTTTTTGCAGACAGCTAAATAAATGATGCTTTTAGAATTAGAGTCAAATGTATGTGTTATCTGGTATTTTCTACCTGCTATTTCAAATGTGTTACCTGTTTTAACATGTTTACACATTTTACAGGCACCACAATGGAAAGTGCCTCTTATTCTGTTATTGACTCTTGGTTCATTAGATTCAAGAAGACTCTTTAAATTGGCTCCCCTCCTGTAAATAATTGTCGGGTAAGAGCCAATACTCTCTATCAACATGTTGTCTTTGTACAATAAGTAGCAGTTCTTATTGAAAATAAATCTAACTTGGTCACTGTCATTACTAAATGTAGTAATGAAACTAGATTTATATGAATGATAGTGACACCCTGATTTTCTACACTTACATTACTGTTACAGTAAGTTGCTCTGTCCAATAAATTTGTAAACTGAATGTCATTACAAGTGTCTACTATATCAGTATCTAACCCACTGCTGAAGTTCTTGTCATGTAATATAGGGTTAAAAATATCTAACTTACGTTTATTTTTCACTTCTACCACTATTTCATGGACCAAGTGGTTAGGATAACCTCTACTTACAAATATGTTAACTAAAAGCTCACATTCAGTTAAAAATTCAGCTTCTAAAGAGCACATCCTCACTGCTCTAACCAGTTGAGACTTAACGATGGAACTTTTCTGTTTAAGAGGGTGTGCGCTGGAATAGTGCAAAAGGAATCACAATAAGTAGGTTTCCTATAAATAGTCGAACATAAGTTGTTTTTAGCTGGGACTTTTGTTAATCTGACATCCAGATAATCAACACTTGTTTGTTTGTGTCTTTCGGCTTTTCCCGGTCGGTACTAATAGTATCAAATTTGTATGTAAATTGAAAAAATGTGGTAGAAGAATTTAGGAAGTCGACAAGTTTGTCAGCTGCCTCTTTATCTCCTTTAAAGATGATAAATATATCATCCAAAAATCTCTTATAGTACACGAGCAAGTTTTTAATATCTGGTTGGTCAAAAATATCCAGTTTTTCCCAGTAAGCTACAACCATGTTCGCTAAACTCGCTCCACATGGTGAGCCCATCGCTACACCTTGTTTCTGTAGATAATGTTGACCATTAAATGTAAAAAAAATTATTTGTCAAGATGATGTCAATAAGTTCAGAAACTAAATCAATATCTATAGTTGGAGCATTTTTACCTTTCATCATTAAGGCTGTCCATTCGACTGCTTCCATATGTGGAATGGAAGTATAAAGATCAACCACATCGATGGTCAAAAAATTGGAGTCTTGGTCTAAAGATAGATTGTTGAGACTTTCCAAAAATGACCATGAGTCTTTACAGACTTGCGGGATCTGCTTCAGATATTTTTGAAGGATAGAATCTACTACTTTAGCACACGGATAGGTTAGAGATGCTCTACCATCAATGAGTGGTCTCATTGGTGGATGCAGTATATACTTATGAATTTTTGGAATCCCAAACATTAATGGTAGTTTGGGTAGAGGTATATTAATATCATTGAACAAATCTATATCTATCCTAGCATCAATAAACAGGTCTCTGAAGTAATTTTTTACTCTAGACAAAGCTCTATTATATTCATTTAGTGAGACTTTAGTATAAGCTGGACTATCTAGTACTAGTTCCGTTCTTTTATTGTAATTGGTTATATCAAAGATAACCAAACCCCCTCCCTTTTCTGATTTAGTACTCCTTACCATGGATGATCTCTACAAGTCTAATGCTTGTACTTGTTTGGGACTCACATTGTTAAGTCTTGAGTTATTCACTTGCTTACGATTGAGTGGGATATGCCTAATATCTAGTTCACTAATACTTTCAAACAATCGTAACAAAGGATGTAAGGGAGGGTTGAAAGTACTTGAAGGTTTGAAACCAGTATGAGAAAACACATTATTACCCAAAAGGAAGGAAAGATCAAGTTTCCTTACAAAACACTTCAAATCTATTAAAGTGCGAGTAATATTAATATTTTTGCTAGGGACAAAAGTATTGCCCTTAGCTAACAAATCAATCAAATCTGGTTCTATGTTGACAGATGAAAAATTATAAATATTAAAGTCACCACTAGATTTTTAATATAACAGGTTTAGGTGGAAAGCTTATACTGGAGGAAACAGTTATCTCTTCCTCCTGTTGCTCCAACTTTTGTTCCTCTGATTCCGAGGACGACGTAAATTTGAAGAGCTCCTGGAGTTCGACTCCTGATGAAAAACCTGTTCATTTTGATTATTATTCGGAGGTTTAACTGACTGTTGCATACTGGTGCTGACGTTATTATTACTGGCATTAAAAGACCGCAGTCTTTCACTGCGTCTCAAAGGTTCATTAAGCTGACCATCATTAGTGTCCAAGTTAGAGATGACCACATTCAATTGATTGGAATCCATAGTTACAGTCACGTTATTAGAATGGGACAGTAGTTTTTATTGGGCCAAACTTGTGCCAGCCGTGGTTTAGGGTATACAGACCCGTTAGAGTATGCCGAACAGTCACGGTTCAACTTCTTAATTTTGTTGATTTTTAGTTTATCCAGTAGTTGGTCTATACTGGTAAAAACCCTCCCATAATCATATTTATACCTAAAAAAGTCAACATCTGATTTAATATCTTTGTCCAAGTCATTTACTTCGATAGACATATTTTCTATTTGGAGAACGTAATGTTTTATCATGAGTTCCATTGATAGAAACCCTGAAGAATCAAACAGGTTCAACAGTTCTTTATGAAAGAGTGAGTTCAGTATTAAACCTGCTGGAAACTGATGGAAGCGCAAACCTTTAGGGACTAGTTTTTCTGTTAGACACTGTTTAAAATAAACTACTTCTAATTGTAGTTTTTTTAACTTTAATTGTTTGTAATCGAGCAACTTCAATTTTTCAGAGAAAATAGGTGTACTCACTGAAGCAGGTAGAGCATCACTGGCCGGTCGTTCCATGTTAGCAGTAAAACCTGAAGTTAGTTTTCCTGTATTATTCACCCATTCCATGAGTGGAGGAGCGCCAATAAGCCCTGTGCCGCAAAGGTGGTTCCCAGCTCCAGTAGGATTAGTATCCGAATGGACCTCTTGTCCTGGAGGTAAAGAAGGAGTTGTGTTGCTCACACTGACTTGTTCTGTGCCAGAATTATAAGCTCCTAATGGGTTTTCGCCGTTAGAGTCTAACCCATTATACCGCACACCGGCGTTCCAAACCTGTGCTGCATTCCTATTTTGTTGGTCAATCGAATCAAGACGACTGACAATGTTGTCCATACGTTGAGTTAAAGAACTCATAAAAGCCGCCAAGTCAGGAGAAACCTGTTGTTGGATTGAACTAAATAACTTCGGACTTGTTGGGCTATCAGATACTCCCATCGCCATAACAAACGGAACAAATTAAAGTAAAGTAGACAAACGCTGTAAACACAAAAAAGGAGCTACTGAAGCCACTAGCAATAGTCCAAAACATGCTGGTACTTAACGTATACGCAGTTTATTAAAACAGACGTTTTTGTCACTCCTCTCGAGCAACTTCTTCAGAAAGTAAAAACAGTTACACAAATGTAGTCGTATTTAAAAAATCCGCCTCTGAGCAGCATGATTGTATAACCAATCAGCTTGATTAAGATAAAAGCATAAGTAAAATTTAAAGCACCACAGGCTGAAATGTCAGTGTGCTCAAACACAAAACAAATAACCTATGTAATAAAAAAATAAAATTATGAAAATATACAATGAACTAAGAATTTCATCTATAACAAAGTAACTATAAACTCTTCATTAAAGTAAACTGATCTTTATAAGGTTATATTAAAAGTGTAAATGTATATACAAAGTGTTTATATATAACAACTGTGTAAAGGTTACTAAACCAAGATGCATTTAAACCAATACAGCCACATACTTATATCATTTGAAACTACTGGAGCTGGGAACCACCTTTGCGGCACAGGGCTTATTGGCGCTCTTCCACTCATGGAATGGGTGAATAATACAGGAAAACTAACTTCAGGTTTTACTGCTAACATGGAATGACCGGCCAGTGACGCTCTACCTACTTATTATCTCTGAAAAATTGAAGTTGCTCCATTACAAACTATTAAAGTTAAAAAAAACTACAATTAGAAGTAGTTTATTTTAAACTGTGTCTAACAGAAAAACTAGTCCCTAAAGGTTTGCGCTTCCATCAGTTTCCAACAGGTTTAATACCGGACTCACTCTTTCATAAAGAACTGTTGAACCTGTTTGATTCTTCAGGGTTTATATTAATGGAACTCATGATAAAACATTACGTTCTCCAAATAGAAAATATGTCTATCGAAGTAAATGACTTGGACAAAGATATTAAATCAGATTTTAACTTTATTAGGTATAAATATGATTATGGGAGGGTTTTTACCAGTATAGACCAACTACTGGATAAACTAAAAATCAACAAAATTAAGAAGTTGAACCGTGACCGTTTGGCGTACTCTAACGAGTCTGCATACCCTAAACCATAGCTGGCACAAGTTTGGCTGAATAAAAAACTGGTGTCCCATTCTAATAACGTGACTGTGACTATGGATTCCAATCAATTAAATGTGGTCAACTCTAACTTGGACACTAATGATGGTCAGCTTAATGAACCTTTGAGACGCAGTGAAAGACTGCGGTCTTTTAATGCCAGTAATAATAACGTCAACACCAGTATGCAACATCAGTTCAACCTCAGAATAATAATCAAAATGAACAGGGTTTTCATCAGGAGTCGAACTACAGGAGCTCTTCAAATTTACGTCGTCCTCGGAATCAGAGGAACAAAAGTTGGAACAACAGGAGGAAGAGATAACTGATTCCTCCAGTATAAACTTTCCACCTAAACATGTTATATTAAAAAACTCTAGTCGTGACTTTAATATTTATAATTTTTCATCTGTCAACATAGAACCATATTTGACTGATTTGTTAGCTAAGGGCAATACTTTTGTCCCTAGCAAAAATATTAATATTACTCGCACTTTAATAGATTTGAAGTGTTTTGTAAGGAAACTTAATCTTTCCTTCCTTTTGGGTAATAATGTGTTTTCTCATACTGGTTTCAAACCCTCAAGTACTTTCAACCCTCCCTTACATCCTTTGTTACGATTGTTTGAAAGTATTAGTGAACTAGATATTAGGCATATCCCACTCAATCGTAAGCAAGTGAATAATTCAAGACTTAACAATGTGAGTCACGAACAAGTACAAGCATTAGACTTGTAGAGATCATCCATGGTAAGGAGTACTAAACCAGATAAGGGAGGGGGATTGGTTATCTTTGATATAACCAATTACAATAAAAGAATGGAACTAGTACTAGATAGTCCAGCTTATACTAAAGTCTCACTAATCGAATATAATAGAGCTTTGTCTACAGTAAAAAATTACTTCAGAGACCTGTTTACTGAAGCTAGGATAGACATAGATTTGTTCAATTATATTAATATACCTCTACCCAAACTACCATTAATGTTTGGAATTCCAAAAATTCATAAGGATATACTGCATCCACCAATGAGACCACTCATTGATGGTAGAGCATCCCTAACCTATCCGTTTGCTAAAGTAGTAGATTCTATCCTTCAAAAATATCTGAAGCAGATCCTGCAAGTCTGTAAAGACTCATGGTCATTTTTGGAAAGTCTCAACAATCTATCTTTAGATCAAGACTCCAATTTTTTGACCATCGATGTGGTTGATCTTTATACTGCCATTCCACATATGGAAGCAGTCGAATGGACAGCCTTAATGATGAAAGACAAAAATGCTCCAACTATAGATATTGATTTAGTTTCTGAACTTATTGACATCATCTTGACAAATAATTTTTTTACATTTAATGGTCAACGTTATCTACAGAAACAAGGTGTAGGGATGGGCTCACCATGTGGAGCGAGTTTAGCGAACATGGTTGCAGCTTACTGGGAAAAACTGTATATTTTTGACCAACCAGATATTAAAAACTTGCTCGTGTACTACACGAGATTTTTGGATGATATATTTATTATCTTTAAAGGAGATAAAGAGGCAGCTGACAAACTTGTCGACTACCTAAATTCTACTACCACATTTTTCAATTTACATACAAATTTGATACTATTAGTATTGATTATCTGGATGTCAGATTAACAAACATCCCAGCTAATAACAACTTATGTGCGACTATTTATAGGAAACCTACTTATTGTAATTCCTTTCTGCACTATTCCAGCGCACACCCTCTTAAACAGAAACGTTCTATCGTTAAGGGTCAACTGGTTAGAGCAGCGAGGATGTGCTCTTTAGAAGCTGGCTTTTTAACTGAATGTGAGCTCTTAGTTAACATGTTTATAAATAGAGGTTACCCTAACTACTTGGTCAATGAAATAGTGGTAGAAGTGAAAAATAAACGTAAGTTAGTTATTTTTAACCCTATATTGCATGACAAGAACTTCAACAGTGGGTTAGATACTGATATAGTAGACACTTCTAATGACATTCAGTTTACAAATGTATTGGATAGAGCAACTTACTGTAACAGTAATGTAAGTGTAGAAAATCTGCAGAAAATCAGGGTGTCACTCATCATTCATATAAATCTAGTTTCATTAGTACATTTAGTAATGACAGTGACCAAGTTAGATTTATTTTCAATAAGAACTGGTACTTATTGTACAAGGATGTGTTGATAGAGAGAATTGGCTCTTACCCGACAATTATTTACAGGAGGGGAGCCAATTTAAAGAGTCTTCTTGAATCTAAGGAACCAAGAGTCAATAATAGAATAAGAGGCACTTTCCATTGTGGCGCCTGTAAAATGTGTAAACATGTTAAAACAGGTAACACATTTGAAATAGCAGGTAGAAAATACCAGATTACACATACATTTGACTGTAATTCTAAAAGCATCATTTATTTAGCTGTCTGCAAAAACTGTCCCGCATTTTATATGGGAAAAACAGATTGTAAATTTAAGGACAGAATTTACGAACATATGTGCACGGTTTCAAAGAATAAAAGTGACAATGCCTTAGCGAAACACATTAATACTAAAGTAGGTCACTCCTTTCAATTTCTAGCAATTGATCAAGTTGCTCATGAGATCAGAGGGGGACCGACTTCATTGATATTAGAATGGCAGCTGTCACTCAATGCATTTTCCTACCCAGGTCTTAATGACAATTGTAATATAGCCTGTTTACTCAAATTAAAGAGTTATTTGAGACAGTGAAACCAGTTTCAAATGATATAAGTATGTGGCTGTATTGGTTTAAATGCATATTGGTTTAGTAACCTTTACACACTGTTATATATAAACACTTTGTATATACATTTACACTTTTAATATAACCTTATAAAGATCAGTTTACTTTAATGAAGAGTTTATAGTAACTTTGTTATAGATGAAATTCTTAGTTCATTGCATATTTTCATTATTTTATTTTTTTATTATATAGGTTGTTTTGTGTTTGAGCACACTGACAATTCAACCTGTGGTGCTTTAAATTTTACTTATGCTTGTATCTTAATCAAGCTGATTGGTTATACAATCATGCTGCTCAGAGGCGGATTTTTTAAATACGACTACATTTGTGTAACTGTTTTTGCTTTCTGAAGAAATTGCTCGAGAGGAGTGACGAAAACATCTGTTTTAATAAACTGCGTATACGTTAAGTACCAGCGTGTTTTGGACTATTTCTAGTGGCTTCAGTAGCTCCTTTTTTGTGTTTACAGCATTTGTCTACTTTAATTTGTAATCCTGCTGGCAGGTTGCCCTCAGTCGGCCTGAATTCCAAAGTCTTGGGTCCTGCGTCAGCTGCTGTCACTCCTTCCCTGACGTCAGGTCATCAGGGGTATAAAAGATGCAGCTGACGCCATTTTCTTCAGTTTTTCTTGCCCCAGATGTCAGGTGCCCCCTAAAAGGGTAGACTAAATGTATATTTATATATATATATATATATATATATATATATATATATATATATATATATATATATAAATTCACCAATATAAACTTTACCTTCATCTACAAGCAAATACACCACATAGGTTATATAAATCAGAGAAGGAAAGAAAAGTCTCAGTAGAAAAAAGGGGGATGGTGGGTGCGTAACCTGGACTGCAACAGTGAATACACTCGAACATTTACATTTATGGTAAGTGTACACAACTGTACTATGTTCTTCGTGTTTCACTGTTGCAGTCATTACATTTGGGTAGAGTCCCAAAGCTATGGTTGGGAGGCTGGAGCTAAACAGCATTAGGAGCGGCTATGAGGCCCTGCAGAACTGCAGTGGCAAAGCCTGCCCTGGATTTAGAGTAGAGTGGCAGATGACCGTGCTTTGTAAAGGTGTGCACTCAACTCCCAAGTAGCAGCCTCTAATATGTGTTTGGTTGGTACTCCCCTGAGAAAGGCTGCTGAAGTAGCTGCAGTTCTGGTGGAATGTGGCCTAATGCCCTTAGGCACTGGTTTGCCATGGTGTAAACAGCAGAAATGTATGCAGTGGCCTTTCCACTTTGAAATAGTTTACTTTGAGATGGCCTTTCCTTGTGATCCTGCAGCATATGCCACTAGTAATTGCTCTATCTTTCTGAAAACTTTGGTTCTGTCCAAGTAGAATCTAAGTTGTCTGTGTACGTCCAAAGAATGCGGAATTTTCTCCACCTTGTTCTGTGGATTCGGATAAAAAGTTGGCAGATGAATAGTTTGGTTAAGAGCCACACTGGAACCACCTTAGAAGTAAATGTTGGGTTTGTCCTCAGAGAGACCTTGTCTGGATAAAACATGATAAAAGGTTCCACAGCCATGAGTGCCTGTAGCTCTGAAACCCATCTTGCAGAAGTTACTGCTAGGAGCAGAGCTGTCTTCCAAGATAAAAACTTTATATCAGCAGTAGCAGCTGGCTCAAAAGGAGGCAGGGTGAGTTTTTCCAAGACATAGCTGAGGTCCCATGCAGGCATTGGTGATCGCCGTGGAGGCCTTAAGTTTTTCGCACCTCTGAGGTACTGCTTTAATAAAGGATGAGAAAAGATTGATGGCTTTGTATTGTAATGAGACGAAATGGCAGAGGCATGAATTTTAATTGATGAAAAAGATAGGCCTTTGTCCAGCATCTCAGTTAAGTATTGCAAAATCTGAGGAATATTTGGTACCGCTATATCAGTTCCTTGTGCCTGGTTCCAAGCACAGAATCTCTTCCATTTTCCAGCATAAGATTTTCTAGTACAAGCCTTCTGGCATCCAAAATAACATCCATTACAGCTTTACTGAGAGGTGTGTTTTGTATGACTACATTACCCACCACGCTTCTAGGTTTAAAAGTACTGAGTTGGCTGCGCAGGATCTGATTGTTTTGCTGGGACAGTAGATGAGGTATTTGAGGTAAGGTCCAAGCAGGGCCTTGAAACAAGTTCCTTAGGATTGGAGACCAGTACTGGCGGGGCCAGTCTGGGGCAATCAGTATCATCTTTGGCTTCTCCTGTCTGACCTTTAGGAGTACCTTGGGGAGGAGAGGCAGTGCAGGAAAGGCATATATCGATAGGTTTTTCCAGCTGAAAGATAAGGCGTCCACTCTCAATGCTTGTCTGTGATAAGTCCTTGTGCAGAATCTTTGTAGTTGGTAGTTGTGAGAGGAGGCAAATAGATCTATGTCCGGGCATCCCCATTTCCTTGTTATCATGCTGAAAACTTGTGGATCCAGCTGCCACTCGTGGGGATCCATGAGGTTTCTGCTTAGTTCGTCTGCCAGAGTGTTTTCCTTTCCTGGCAGGAATTGTGCCTGCAGATGTACTTGGTAAGTCAATGCTGTGTCCCACAAAGTCATGGTTAGCCTGCAAATGGGCTAAGAATGTGTGTCCCCCTGCTTGTTTATATACCACATGACCGTGGTGTTGTCTGTCTTTATCAGTAGTTGTCCCGGACGAAGTAGGTCCTTGAAGGCTGTCAGGGCATTTTGAACAGCTAGCATCTCCTTTTGATTGATATGTAGATGCATTTGGTTTGAGGACCATGTGTCCTGAATGCATCTTCCTGCCATGTGGGCCCCCCAGGCATAATCTGAAGCATCCGTTAGTGTCTGCCTGGCTGGGGGTAATGTGAATGGCTGTCCCTTGTTCTCGTGACAAGCCTTCGTCCACCATCAAAACTCCTGTTGCACGCAGGGAATGAGAGTAATCATTGTTTCCAGGCTGTGGCAATGTTGAGTCCAAACACTTTTTAGGTACCATTGAAGTTTCGTCATATGCAGTCTTGCATATGGAATTAGTAGGATGCAGGATGCCATGAAGCCCAAAGCCTGCAGAATTTTTCTTGCAGATAACTGGGCCTTTGTTGCCAACATTTTGAAATAGGTAGTCAGTTGCCTTTGCTTGTCTGGCATGAGATAAGCCATCTGGCCAGTTGTATTTAAACTTGCACCCAGGAATATTATCTCTTGAGAGGGTATGAGTTTTGATTTCTTTTCGTTGACTGTGTACCCTAGGCATGTTAGGAGTCTTTTCACAAATGCAGAAGAATGTCCTTGTTGTCTGCTTGAATTAGGCAGTCGTCCAAGTAAGGATATATTTGTATTCCTCTTTGTCTGCAGAATGCAATTACTGGTGCCAGGCACTTTATAAAGACACTGGGCGTAGTAGATAAGCCAAAGGGCAGTGCAGAGAATTGGTAATGCATTCAGCCAGCCTTGAATCTGAGGTATGTTCTGCATGATTGTCTGACTGGGACATGCAGGTATGCCTCTTTTAGGTCTAAAGTCACAAGGCAAGCATTCTTACCCAGCATGGGCAAAAGCTGCTGCAAACTCAACATTTTGAATTCTGGTACATCCAGGAATGTGTTCAGAATAGATAGGTCCAATATTGGTCTCCAGGCCTTGTCCTTTCTGGGTACCAAGAATAGTCTTGAGTAAAATCCTTGTCCCTGCTCTAGCTCTGGTACTTGTTGAATGGCCCCCATGTCCATGAGGGATGAGACTTGTTTTTGTGCCTCTGCCCATTGATTTTTTGGGAGATCTGGTCAGCTGTTTGCCTTTGGCAGGATATTGAAATGGAACTTGTAGCCTTGTGACACTATATTTAGCACCCACTTGTCCTGGGTTATAATGTGCCAATTTTGAGAAAAAAGTGCTAATTTTCCTCCTAAGGGTGCTGCCAGGGCATAAGTGCTTGGTGCCAGCAGGGGAAGTCATTGGGACTGTTTCCTGTATGGTTGTGATTTGTTTTCTCCAACTTTGGAGGTAGAAGCACCCCATTGCTTTGACTTGTATGAACCTTGCACCTGGGATCTGCCCCTTTGAGGTCTGTCTGACACAGGAAAGGACCAATTCTTTGTAGGCCAGTGTCTACTAAACCTAGGTGGCTGTACTTATAAAAAATTTTTGACAGTTTGCATAGATTTAGCTTTGTCCTCCATTTTCCTTAACAGCTCTTCTGCCTTAATACCAAACAATCATGTTGTAAAGGTGCATCTAATAATTTAACATTAACATGATCAGGCAGATTTTGTTCCTTTAACCAAGCATGCCTCCTAACTACAGAACCCATAACTGTGGCCCTGCAGTAGGCCTCCAAAGAATCAAAACCACATTGCAAAGTATGCTTTCCAACTTGTTCAGCTGCATGCAATAAATCCTGCATTTCCTTGTTTTTTGCACATTCAGAGTTTAACATTTTCTGTTTAAGCAATGCCATGACATGTTGCTGATATTTGAGCATATGAAACTGACAGTTTAAGGCCCTTATAGCCAAGTAGCAGACGTGTAAACCGTTTTCCCCATCTATCCAGTGCCCTAGAATCCCTGTCAGAGGGGGTAGGGTTTTTTGCAGCGGAAGCCTTAACTCTTTTGGGACCCTGTGAAATAGTTTCTGGGTCAGCAGCAGGGTTTTTAAAAAGGAATTTATGAGAGTCAGGAACCCTGTAATATCTGTCAGGCTTAACAGGAGCTGGAGGCAAGGAGTCATGGGTCAGACTAGACTCCGAAAACACATCATCTATAATGTCTAACACTGGTGGAATGGCTAGAGGCCTGTGTTGAGGAAGTAAAAGGAAATCACTGAGCCTCTTTTTTAGATTCTGAAAAAATCTTGGCTCTCCCAGTGGAAATGCTCCCTCATGGTATGCAAGGTTTCCCCAAAAGAATAGTCCTCTGGAGGAGAAGCTGAAAGTTTAGATTCTTCAGCATCAGAATCCTCATGGGGGGGAAGAGAATATTCCTGATCAGAAGAGGAATCAGAAGAAATAGAAACCTGATCTGAAGATTCATAGTCAGTCTCTTGCTTAGGCCTCTTATCAGGAGGGGGTTGGGAACCCATTATCAAGGTAATCAAGTCTTCAGCCATTTTGAGCATCTGTTTTTTTGGGCATAGAGGCCTGTCCACGTGGCTCTTGAGTTTGTTTCTTTGCATTAGAAGGTGCTTTAGTCTTTGCCTTTGAAGCTAACGTCGGTTTAATGTAGATGTTTAGGTGTGAATACACCATCAGAAGCCGGTGCCTGCTCAGCGGCTCCAAACCCATCTGAGGGAATAGTGTCAGAGGCTCCAATACCTTGAGTTTCCAGCGGCATAGCCGACTCCACGTGGGAGTCAGTAGTGGCCTGCGACTCTAAAGTTGCGGGCATCAGGGGCTGCGAAAGCATCTCACTGAGAACCAGTGAACCAGTGACTGGCTTAGGAGAAGCTCCGTCGTCGGTTTTGGACCTCAGTTGTTTATCTCTCTCCTTTTCCTTGCGGTTTTTGTGAACTTTGGTAGTCAGATGGCTATCCAACGACATTTCTGGATAATTAAACCGGCGTCCAAAATAGTTTAAAGCAAAATCATACCGACGCTTAATAGTGCGTTGGTTAAATCTAACACAAAACTGACAACCAGAAACATTGTGATCAGGGCCTAGACAAGGAATGCAGTAAGAAGGAAAGTCCTTATGAGGTATTTGTTTCCACAAGAAATACAATTATTAACTTTTTCTGTCATCAGTCTGGAGCAAGAAAAAAGTTTTCCCAATGGGGTACTTAGCTTTATTGAAGACTTCAGGTCTGAAACTTGAACACGAAAATCTCAGGAGTCAGCCGACCGGCACTTGCGAACTGCTTCTGCTTCAGGCACCACGCGGCAAGACAGACTGAAGAAAATGGTGTCGGCTGCTTCTTTTATACCCCTGACAACCTGACGTCAGGGAATAGGCAACAGCAGCCGACACAGGACCCAAGACTTTGGAATTCAGGCCGACTGAGGGCAACCTGCCAGCAGGATTACCCAAATGTAATGACTGCAACATTGAAACACGAAGAACATCTGTATATTTCTTGGCATTAAGCTTGTGCCCATGGCTCTGGCACCAGGCATCTGTTTCTGTAAGGCCCTTTTGTAGAACATCCACATCATTTGGGGATTCAATAATGGCTCTCAGTTTGCAGTCATCTGCAAACGTTGCTAGCCAGAGTCCCTTAGTGTTGGCCTGTACTTCAGAGAAGTAGATGCCAAACAAGAGTGGTCCCAGGACTGAACCCTGAGGTACTCCACTTGTCACTTGTCTGGAGCTGGATTTGGAGTCTGCTACTTTTACAGTCTGGGTTCTGCCAGTAAGCCAGTTGGCAACCCATCGAGTGAAATAGGGATTTATGCCCAGCTTAGTAAGTTTAACTGTGATTCTAGATTGGAGGATGGTGTCGAAGGCCTTGGCGAGGTCCAGATAGGGTGTGGACCGCCTTACCCTCGTCCACAGCTCTGCAGACTGACTCGAAGAAGTCAATCAGGTTCAGGAGACAAGATCAGCCCTTCACGAACCCAAACTGGGTGAGGCCCAGTGTTTGAAGGTTGCCAAAAGTTCCATGATAATGCATTCCATGCCCTTGCAGATCAGGCTCGTCAGACTGATGGGACGGTAGTTCCCGGGATCCAAGGTGGATCCCCCCTTGTGGAGTGGGATAACTGTAGCTATGCGCCACTCAGTGGGCACAAAGCCTGAGGTGAGGCTATGATTAAACATGACACTTAGGTGATGTGCCAGTTCATTTTGTAGTTCATGTAGTATACAGCCCGGGATGTCATCTGGTCTCATGGATGCTGTATTCTTATCTTTGGAGAATGCAGTTTCTACCTGTGTGTCCGTGATTACCGGAATTTGGCATTCTTTTGGTATTGAGATGGGCCCTTTAGATAGTGAGAGGGGGGTGAAGTTGGCACTAAATCTATCTGCCAAGATATTGGCAATATCCTTGGGATCAGTATATTTAATGCCATTCTGTTGTAGCTCAGAGCAGATCTGAGCATTGCCATTCAGATTCTTGACATAACTATAGAATGCCTTGTGGTTGTCTATGGAATCTTTGGCAATTTTATTTTCGTAACTAGCTTTGGAGGATTTAATGAGGGATCTCAGCTTAGTCCTGTCAAAGCAGAACTTGAGCTGTCTGTGCATGTCTAAGGAGTGCAGGATCCTCCCTCCTTCATTCTGAGGATTAGGAAAAAGAATGGTAAATGGATGGATTGGTTTAAATCCACATTAGATACCACCTTGGGCATAAATGATGGGTTAGTCCTGAGGGAAACCCTGTCCGCATGGAAGATAATGAAGGGTTCCACAGCCATTAAGGTCCTGTAACTCAGACACTCTTCTAGCTGAAGTGATGGCTAGAAGAAAGGCTGTTTTCCAAGAGAGGAGTTTTAACTCTGCTGTAGTAGCAGGCTCAAAAGGGGGACGCATGAGCTTCTCTAGTACAAAGCTAAGGTCCCAAGCAGGAGTGTGAGCTCTCCTCTGGGGTGTTAAATTGTTAGCTCCTCTCAGGAACTGTTTGACCAGAGGGTGAGAGAAGAGGGGTGACTCAGTATTGTAATGAGCTGAGATGGCAGAGGCATGAATCTTAATGGATGAGAAGGATAGGCCTTTGTGGAGCAGCTCTGCTAGATAATCTAGGATTTGAGGTAAGGTGGGCAAGGCTGTGTCCCTTCTCCGAGACTGGCTCCAAGAACAGTATCTTTTCCACTTTTCTGAAATCCTGAATAGGATTTCCTAGTACTAGGCCTAATGGATGACATCCAACATCTGTTTGTTGAGGGTTGCTGTTGATGTATTCAGGGAATAAGCCAGGCTGCTAGGTTCAGGGTTTGCAGCTGAGTACGCAAAATCTGTCCCTCTTGCTGGGACAGCAGAGAGGGGTTCTGATGCAGGTGGCACTGTTGTCAGACTGCGTAAAAGTGGGTACCAGTGCTGGTGTGGCCAGTCTGGTGCAATAAGGATTGTCCTTGGCCTGTCCTGTTTGATCTTGAGTAGTAGTTTTGAGAGGAGAGGCAGAGGGGGAAAAGCATAGATTGAGAGGTTTTCCCATGTAAAGGACAGGGCAACTACTTTCCATGCTTGGCTGTGGGGAGTTCTGGTGCAACATTTGCTCAATTGATGGTTTTGGGGGAAAGCAAAGAGGTCCACCTCTAGTATCCCCCACCTGAGGATTTGAAGCTTGAATGAAATGGGTTCCAGTTTCCCCTTGTGTGGGTCCCATTAGATTTCTGCTTAAGTCGTCTGCCAGTGAATTTTGTTTGCCTGGAAGGAATCGAGTTTGCAAATGCACTTGGTTGCTCAAGGCTATGTTCCACAGAGCCATGGCTAACCTGCAGTGTGGGTAGGAATGAGTTCCCCCTGCTTATGTACCACATGACTGTGGTGTTGTATGTCTTTATCAAGAGTTGTCCTGGAAGGATAAGGTATTTGAAGGCTGTCAGTGCATTCTGTACAGCTAGCATTTCTTTTTGATTGACATGTAAGTGCATTTGTCCTGGGCTGCATTTGCCTGCCATGTGAGCCCCCCATGCATAGTCTGATGCGTCTGTTGTCAGGCTTTGGGCAGCCGGGGGGGGGGGGGTGTTGAGTGAAAGGGAGTCCCTTGTTGTGGTTGCAGGCCTCTGCCCACCAAAGGAACTCTGTCCTTAGGCAAGGAATGATCAGAATCACTGTTTCCAGGACCTAAGAATGTTGACATCAGAGACTTTTTAAGTACCACTGAAGTTTCCTCATATGCAGTCTTGCATATGGAATTAGGAGAATGCATGAGGCCATGAACCCTAGGGCTTGCAGTATTTTTCTTGCAGATAGCTGGGTTTGGGTGGCCAGTAGTTTGAAGTAATTTGTCAAATAAACCTGCTTTTCTGGAGTGAGGAATGCCATTTGTGAAGTTGTGTTCAAGCTTGCTCCCAGGAATACAATTTCTTGGCTGGGTACCAGATGTGATTTCTTTTTGTTGATGGAGTTTGCAGTCTCTTTACAAATGTCAGGTGCTGAAGTAGCAATTCCTGACTGTCCACCTGAATCAGGCAATCATCCAAGTATGGGCAAATTTGAATGTTTCTCTGCCTGCAGTATGCAATGGCTGGAGCTAGGCACTTTCTGAATACCCTGGGTGCAGTAGATAAGCCAAAGGGAAGTGCAGAGAACTGATGGTGCATACAGCCTGCCCTGAACCATAGATATTTGCAGCAAGATTCCATTATGGGGATGTGCAGATAAGCTTCTATTAAGTATAGGAAGACCAGCCAGGAGTCCTTAGCTAGCATAGGCAGCAGCTGTTGGAGTGTAAGCATTTTGAACTTTGGTACCACCAGGAAGGTGTTGAGAATTGACAGATCCAAATCCAGATCTGAATACACCCTCAGAAGCCAGTGCCTGCCTAGCGGCTCCGGAGCCATCCAAGGTAGAGACATCTGCAGGTTCCATAGTCAAAGATGCATCTCGTGGCATACCGGACTCCGAATGGGTCTCAGTAGAGGCCTGCAAATCTGTAGACGTGGGTATCAGGGGCTGCGAAAGTGCCTCAATGAGTACCAGTGAACTGGTGACTAGCTTAAAGGAGAACAATGGAATATCAAAATCTAGTGCACAACCTGATGTCTCCTTGCACCCCTGTTAACTAATCATGCCCAAATAAATGTCCACTGCCGCTTTACAAAAATATTTATTCCAGCGTTTCAACTCCTAGCCATCCTCCCCTTCCGTACTATTTCAGTGTAAGTTTAAAAATCAAAATGTCCCGCCTTTGAAACCACTGTACTTGTCTCTAAAAATCTGACGTCACATCTACTGCACTTCTGTTCAAGTTACGGGTACTTTCGTGTAGCAGTCTGTATCATTAGCCTTTGTACCTCCCACAAGGTGATGTCAGAGCCTGCTGGTCCAACCCACTCCACTGACCCAATAAATCTACCCATCTGCTGTGTGGAACTCCCTTTCTCGGAAGTGAAGACTGTCGAGAACATTATAGCGAAGGACTTCAGCATTACCTGTATTGCATTCTGCTTACTTGGATCTAAGGTGAGTTTATTTCAGTATTTAATTTAATTCTTTACTGTTGTGCTGTAATGTTTATTTTAGATGCATTGGAAAGGTTTATATTTTTTATGGTCGCCGCGTGTTTGTTATTGTTGAACGGTGGTGCAGAACTCTGTTGGATGGCTGCTGTGTTGTGTGTATGTGTCGATGCGTTCGGGCTGCGCGTTTGTAAATTTAGCTGCAGTAGGAATGTGTAATTTTTTTTTTTTTTTTTTATTTGTGGTCTCCGCGTGTTTCAGTTGCTGAACGCTAGGTTGGATGGCTGCTGGGTTGTGTGTATGTGAATGTGCTTGTTTAGTGGGTTGTGTGTATGTGAAAGGTAGTTTATGCATCAATTGAGGGTGTATGACTGGTGCCGTGTTTACCATGTTGGGGTAATCGCTAGTGTCCCATTTGAGCCCAAATGTGTTTTCTGTGTGTGTGTGTGAGCGAGAGAGAGTTTGCACTCGTTGCAAAGTCTGATTTGCATGCCTGTGAATGTGATGTGAATGCTTGGTGCAGAGTGAATGTGTTTGAACCTTTTAAATCGCTGGCGTTGGTTTTTTTTTTTTTTTTTTTGTATTTAAACACTACACGCAAACAGTTTAGGCAGGTACACGCCATCGACCGCGTGCATGACTACGCACGCATTTCCGCGTCGAGGTCCGTTTAGTTCTCCCAGCATTTAATCTTCACAAGCGGTATTATGCAGATAAAAACGTTTATCTACAAACAATTTTATCTGCATAATACAGCTTTGGAAGATTATTTGCTTCTTTTTTACAGGTTTTGTGACCGGGCGAAAGCGCTTTAAGTTGGAGCATTTGCTTTGAGCAATGGCTTTATTTGTTTAAAAATAGACTAGCTACCAGAAACAATTATCAGTGCCTCAGTTAAGAAGTTTAGTCGAGTTGGAGTTCTGAAGTTGCGGACCCGAGCGGTATTTCCTCACACTGGCTTGTTTTGTTTCTCAAGGTTTTAGACTGTGTGTGTGTAAGCTGCTGTGTGTGTGTGTGTGTAAGCTGCTGTGTGTGTGTGTGTGTAAGCTGCTGTGTGTGTGTGTGTGTGTGTAAGCTGCTGTGTGTGTGTGTGTGTGTGTGTGTGTGTGTGTGTGTGTGTAAGCTGCTGTGTGTGTGTAAGCTGCTGTGTGTGTGTGTGTGTGTGTGTGTGTGTGTGTGCAAGCTGCTGTGTGTGTGTGTGTGTAAGCTGCTGTGTGTGTGTGTGTGTGTGTGTAAGCTGTGTGTGTGTGTGTGTAAGCTGCTGTGTGTGTGTGTGTGTAAGCTGCTGTGTGTGTGTGTGTGTAAGCTGCTGTGTGTGTGTAAACTGCTGTGTGTGTGTGCAAGCTGCTGTGTGTGTGTGTGTGTGTGTGTGTGTGTGTGTGTGTGTGTGTGTGTGTGTGTGTGCAAGCTGCTGTGTGTGTGTGCAAGCTGCTGTGTGTGTGTGTGTGTGTGTGTGTGTGTGTGTGTGTGTGTGTGTGTGTGTGTGTGTGTGCAAGCTGCTGTGTGTGTGTGTGCAAGCTGCTGTGTGTGTGTGTGTGTGTGTGTGTGTGTGTGTGTGTGTGTGTGTGTGTATGCAAGCTGGTGCATTTTGTGTGTGTGTGCATGCAAGCTGGTGCGTTTTGTGTGTGTGTGTGTATGCAAGCTGGTGCGTTTTGTGTGTGTGTGTGTATGCAAGCTGGTGCGTTTTGTGTGTGTGTGTGTGTATGCAAGCTGGTGCGTTTTGTGTGTGTGTGTATGCAAGCTGGTGCGTTTTGTGTGTGTGTGTATGCAAGCTGGTGCGTTTTGTGTGTGTGTGTGTGTATGCAAGCTGGTGCGTTTTGTGTGTGTGTGTGTATGCAAGCTGGTGCGTTTTGTGTGTGTGTGTGTGTATGCAAGCTGGTGCGTTGTTGTGTGTATGCAAGCTGGTGTGTTGTTGTGTGTATGCAAGCTGGTGTGTTGTTGTGTGTATGCAAGCTGGTGTGTTGTGTGTTTGTGTGTGTGTGTCTATGCAAGCTGGTGCGTTGTGTGTGTGTGTGTGTGTGTGTATGCAAGCTGGTGCGGTGTGTGTGTGTGTATGCAAGCTGGTGCGTTGTGTGTGTGTGTGTTGTATGTATATGCAAGCTGGTGCGGTGTGTGTGTATCATACCTCCCAACTGTCCCGAATTATTCGTTTTTTACCGAATTTTGGGGTCCAAAAGAAGGGGTGCCATGATTCCCGATTGGCACCCCTTCATTTCGATTATTTGCCTTATTTTTTAATTTTCGGCTCTAAGTAGCTGGCGTCATCACGTCTTAATGGCGTCAGCGCCATCAGCACTACCAGCCAGTCGGAATTGAGCTCCTTGAGCTCGCGTCATCATTTCCGGCTGGCTGCAAGCTGTTGCTGTATTTGAAACACTTGCCGCCATTCGCATTCAAATATAAACACTTAGCTGCCGCCTGCCTGTCATTGGACTGTCACTGGTCTGGGACTTATTATCGGAGGGCCGAGACGAGAAAGAAAGCTGCTGTTCGTGCTGGGAGCCTGGGACTATTGGAGAAGATAATTATGCTGCTTTACTGTATGATTTGCTGTTGCCTGCACATTGCCTGTTTGTGTTACTTGGACTCGGAAGGAAGTAGGGAACATAACAGCGACGATGGCGGCATAATTTAAACTTTGCAGTCAGCCCACGTGTCCCATCCTCCAGGTAAGAAAACAACTCTCTGAACTGTTTGTATTATGGCAAGAGCTTTGTGGTTTGTTTATTTTAAGTGCTGGCAAGAAAGAACTGTGCTGTTTCCAGCAAAAAACTGTTTGCTTGTGTTTACTCGGCTGTGTTTATCTGCATTGTTCACCGCTCAATCTGCTTCTCGCAAGTGTGTTTACAAAATTCTACATTAATCAATTTGCTGCTTGCAAGTGTGTGTTTAGCTGCATTAATCTGCTGCTCACAAGTGTGTGACTGTGTTTATCATTTCTAGCAATGATCTGTTTGCATGTGTGTCATGGATGCATTGCTTTTGTTGTATGCAATACAGCGTACTTGCATTTCAACAAGCTGAACGGCTTGGTATGTGTTTCTGAATGGCATTTTTTTATATGTATTTATTTTATTTGCCATTTGTTAACTGGGTTGGTCTAGCTGGGCAGGTGCCCTTTTTCAGCAGAGACCCGAGGAGAAAAGCTACATTTTATTTGTATGCACAGCATTTGTACTGGAATGGAAATGTGAATGGTTTCCCAGCAGATTTAGGTGTGGGCGATTTTGTATGGCTTGGCTTTCCAGCATATTTAGGCATGTGTGATTTGTGGCTTTCCAGCAGATTTAGGTGTGTTGATTTATATGGCTTTCCAATGTGGAATTATTTAGATCACTTTTTACTTCTGCAGAAATTGTGCATAGGTACTGATACTAGTTGATTGTAGAAGTTTGAGTAGACTTTTATGATGGAAATGTTCTGACTTGGGCAGTTTTGTCATTATTGCTTCATGCATTTTGTTTCATTGCATAAAGTCAGGAAGGTATGTTTCTTTTGTGTGCAAGGGGCCTATGATTCAAAAACAGCCCAAAGGTAATCTTTATCCACCACTGGCCAGATGCATTTTCTTTGGATGTGGTGTGGGTTTCAATGAATATGAAGTTTTAATGCCAAGTCTATTTTCATTGAGACAGTATTGCTTTGATCTGTTAGTGTTTTGTGCATTGTGCTTCAAAATTTAAGAATAAATCCAAATAATCATTGTATAAGTAAAGCAGTATGCACACATTAGTGTTTATGGTAAATGTGGTGAAATCGCCAGGTAATGGGACATTGGAATGGCTGCAGGGGGACAGTGGTGCCATATCTTGGTTGTCTGTTCAGTTTGCATTTGAAAATTGATACCCCACAATTCCATTGGTGCGGGTGGGTCTACGTAATTATGTATGCAAATTAGATTTTAATCGGTGTACAGATTTGTACATATTTTTCATGGGCTTTGGCCAGATTTTTGATGTTTCCAGGTTGAGATGTCTGGTGTGTATGCAAGCTGGTGCGTTGTGTGTGTGTGTGTGTGTGTGTGTGTGTGTGTGTGTGTGTGTGTGTGTGTGTATGCAAGCTGGTGTGTGTGTGTGTGTGTGTGTGTGTGTGTGTGTGTATGCAAGCTGGTGTGTGTGTGTGTGTGTATGCAAGCTGGTGTGTGTGTGTGTGTGTATGCAAGCTGGTGCGTTGTGTGTGTGTGTATGCAAGCTGGTGCGTTGTGTGTGTGTGTATGCAAGCTGGTGCGTTGTGTGTGTGTATGCAAGCTGGTGCGTTGTGTGTGTGTGTATGCAAGCTGGTGCATTGTGTGTGTGTATGCAAGCTGGTGTGTGTGTGTGTGTATGCAAGCTGGTGCGTTGTGTGTGTATGCAAGCTGGTGCGTTGTGTGTGTATGCAAGCTGGTGCGTTGTGTTTGTGTATGCAAGCTGGTGCGTTGTGTGTGTGTATGCAAGCTGGTGCGTTGTGTGTGTGTATGCAAGCTGGTGCGTTGTGTGTGTGTATGCAAGCTGGTGCGTTGTGTGTGTGTATGCAAGCTGGTGCATTGTGTGTGTGTATGCAAGCTGGTGCATTGTGTGTGTGTATGCAAGCTGGTGCGGTGTGTGTGTATGCAAGCTGGTGCGGTGTGTGTGTGTGTGTGTGTGTGTGTGTGTGTGTGTGTGTGTATGCAAGCTGGTGCGTGTGTGTGTGTGTGTGTGTGTGTGTATGCAAGCTGGTGTGTGTGTGTGTGTGTGTGTATGCAAGCTGGTGCGGTGTGTGTGTGTGTGTGTGTGTGTGTGTGTGTGTGTGTGTGTGTGTGTGTGTGTGTGTGTGTATGCAAGCTGGTGCGGTGTGTGTGTGTGTGTATGCAAGCTGGTGCGGTGTGTGTGTGTGTGTGTGTATGCAAGCTGGTGCGGTTAGCTATACAGTCACAGGCTTCCCATGGTTCTGACTTTTGGATGCAACATTTGAAGACCTTGGTATATGGAAGTACTGAGTTTTCGGAGAAGTGTATATATATATATACTTCCTTAGATGTCAAAACTCTGAAATGAAAGGAAGGCTTTACTAGATGTTCATGCATTCCTGACTTATGGGTGATGGTGTACTTTGAAAACTGCTGTTATTAGGATATGGTGGGATGAGATTAATATAGGTTCATAGGTTGGATAGGTTGGTACTAGGCTATCAGCCCTAGGGCCTATACAAGCCTAGCCATAACAATTCCCTGGCTATTTCTTCCCACACTTTTTACTTCCCTGGACCCCTGTCTAGCAGGGCGACTGACATGATTCCCCTGTTGAATTTCCTTTCTCCCGTCCAATTGTCAATGTTGCTTTTGAAGTGGGCCAAAGAAGCGCTCGGGTTGACATGTATGGGCGATCTATTCCAGAGTCTGGGGAGTCTCTGGGTCAGGAACCAGCATATTTAGGCATGTGTGATTGGTGGCTTTCCTGCAGATTTAGGTGTGTTGATTTATATGGCTTTCCAATGTGGAATTATTTAGATCACTTTTTACTTCTGCAGAAATTGTGCATAGGTACTGATACTAGTTGATTGTAGAAGTTTGAGTAGACTTTTATGATGTAAATGTTCTGACTTGGGCAGTTTTGTCATTATTGCTTCATGCATTTTGTTTCATTGCATAAAGTCAGGAAGGTATGTTTCTTGTTTTGTGTGCAAGGGGCCTATGATTCAAAAACAGCCCAAAGGTAATCTTTATCCACCACTGGCCAGATGCATTTTCTTTGGATGTGGTGTGGGTTTCAATGAATATGAAGTTTTAATGCCAAGTCTATTTTCATTGAGACAGTATTGCTTTGATCTGTTAGTGTTTTGTGCATTGTGCTTCAGAATTTAAGAATAAATCCAAATAATCATTGTATAAGTAAAGCAGTATGCACACATTAGTGTTTATGGTAAATGTGGTGAAATCGCCAGGTAATGGGACATTGGAATGGCTGCAGGGGGTCAGTGGTGCCATATCTTGGTTGTCTGTTCAGTTTGCATTTGAAAATTGATACCCCACAATTCCATTGGTGCGGGTGGGGCTACGTAATTATGTATGCAATTTCAATTTTAATCGATGTACAGATTTGTACCTATTTTTCATGGGCTTTGTCCAGATTTTTGATGTTTCCAGGTTGAGAGGTCTGGTGTGTATGCAAGCTGGTGCGTTGTGTGTGTGTGTATGCAAGCTGGTGCGTTGTGTGTGTGTATGCAAGCTGGTGCGTTGTGTGTGTGTGTGTATGCAAGCTGGTGCGTTTGTGTGTGTGTGTATGCAAGCTGGTGCGTTGTGTGTGTGTGTGTATGCAAGCTGGTGCGTTGTGTGTGTGTGTGTGTATGCAAGCTGGTGCGTTTTGTGTGTGTGTATGCAAGCTGGTGCGTTTTGTGTGTGTGTATGCAAGCTGGTGCGTTTTGTGTGTGTGTATGCAAGCTGGTGCGTTTGTGTGTGTGTATGCAAGCTGGTGCGTTTTGTGTGTGTGTGTATGCAAGCTGGTGCATTTTGTGTGTGTGTGTATATGCAAGCTGGTGTGTGTGTGTGTGTGTGTGTGTGTGTGTGTGTGTATGCAAGTTGGTGCGTTGTGTGTGTAAGTTGGTGCGTTGTGTGTGTGTGTGTGTATGCAAGCTGGTGCGTTGTGTGTGTGTGTATGCAAGCTGGTGCGTTTTGTGTGTGTATGCAAGCTGGTGCGTTTTGTGTGTGTGTATGCAAGCTGGTGCGTTTTGTGTGTGTGTATGCAAGCTGGTGCGTTTTGTGTGTGTGTGTATGCAAGCTGGTGCGTTTTGTGTGTGTGTGTATGCAAGCTGGTGCGTTTGTGTGTGTGTGTGTGTGTATGCAAGCTGGTGCGTTTTGTGTGTGTGTGTATGCAAGCTGGTGCGTTTTGTGTGTGTGTATGCAAGCTGGTGCGTTTTGTGTGTGTGTGTGTATGCAAGCTGGTGCGTTTTGTGTGTGTGTGTGTATGCAAGCTGGTGCGTTTTGTGTGTGTGTGTGTATGCAAGCTGGTGCGTTTGTGTGTGTGTGTATGCAAGCTGGTGCGTTTTGTGTGTGTGTGTGTGTATGCAAGCTGGTGCGTTGTGTGTGTGTGTATATGCAAGCTAGTGTGTTGTTGTGTGTATGCAAGCTGGTGTGTTGTGTGTTTGTATGCAAGCTGGTGCGTTGTGTGTTTGTGTGTGTATGCAAGCTGGTGCGTTGTGTGTGTGTGTGTATGCAAGCTGGTGCGTTTTGTGTGTGTATGCAAGCTGGTGCGTTTTGTGTGTGTGTGTATGCAAGCTGGTGCGTTTTGTGTGTGTGTATGCAAGCTGGTGCGTTTTGTGTGTGTGTATGCAAGCTGGTGCGTTTTGTGTGTGCGTTGTGTGTTTGTGTGTGTATGCAAGCTGGTGCGTTGTGTGTGTGTGTGTATGCAAGCTGGTGCGGTGTGTGTGTGTGTGTGTGTGTGTGTGTGTGTGTGTGTATGCAAGCTGGTGCGGTGTGTGTGTGTATGCAAGCTGGTGCGGTGTGTGTGTGTATGCAAGCTGGTGCGGTGTGTGTGTGTGTATGCAAGCTGGTGCGGTTAGCTATACAGTCACAGGCTTCCCATGGTTCTGACTTTTGGATGCAACATTTGAAGACCTCGGTATATGGAAGTACTGAGTTTTCGGAGAAGTGTATATATATATATACTTCCTTAGATGTCAAAACTCTGAAATGAAAGGAAGGCTTTACTAGATGTTCATGCATTCCTGACTTATGGGTGATGGTGTACTTTGAAAACTGCTGTTATTAGGATATGGTGGGATGAGATTAATATAGGTTCATAGGTTGGATAGGTTGGTACTAGGCTATCAGCCCTAGGGCCTATACAAGCCTAGCCATAACAATTCCCTGGCTATTTCTTCCCACACTTTTTACTTCCCTGGACCCCTTTCTAGCAGGGCGACTGACATGATTCCCCTGTTGAATTTCCTTTCTCCCGTCCAATTGTTAATGTTGCTTTTGAAGAGGGCCAAAGAAGCGCTCGGGTTGACATGTATGGGCGATCTATTCCAGAGTCTGGGGAGTCTCTGGGTCAGGAACCATCATATTTAGGCATGTGTGATTGGTGGCTTTCCTGCAGATTTAGGTGTGTTGATTTATATGGCTTTCCAATGTGGAATTATTTAGATCACTTTTTACTTCTGCAGAAATTGTGCATAGGTACTGATACTAGTTGATTGTAGAAGTTTGAGTAGACTTTTATGATGTAAATGTTCTGACTTGGGCAGTTTTGTCATTATTGCTTCATGCATTTTGTTTCATTGCATAAAGTCAGGAAGGTATGTTTCTTGTTTTGTGTGCAAGGGCCTATGATACAAAACAGCCCAAAGGTAATCTTTATCCACCACTGGCCAGATGCATTTTCTTTGGATGTGGTGTGGGTTTCAATGAATATGAAGTTTTAATGCCAAGTCTATTTTCATTGAGACAGTATTGCTTTGATCTGTTAGTGTTTTGTGCATTGTGCTTCAAAATTTAAGAATAAATCCAAATAATCATTGTATAAGTAAAGCAGTATGCACACATTAGTGTTTATGGTAAATGTGGTGTAAATGTGGTGAAATCGCCAGGTAATGGGACATTGGAATGGCTGCAGGGGGTCAGTGGTGCCATATCTTGGTTGTCTGTTCAGTTTGCATTTGAAAATTGATACCCACAATTCCATTGGTGCAGGTGGGGCTACATAATTATGTATGCAAATTAGATTTTAATCGATGTACAGATTTGTACCTATTTTTCATGGGCTTTGTCCAGATTTTTGATGTTTCCAGGTTGAGAGGTCTGGTGTGTATGCAAGCTGAAAGTGCGTTGTGTGTGTGTGTATGCAAGCTGGTCGTTGATGATGTGTGTGTATGCAAGCTGGTCGTTGTGTGTGTGTATGTGTGTGTGTATGCAAGCTGGTCGTTGATATGTGTAACGTGTGTGTGTGTGTATGCAAGCTGGTGTGTTTTGTGTGTGTGTGTGTGTATGCAAGCTGGTGCGTTTTGTGTGTGTATATGCAAGCTTGTGCATTTTGTGTGTGTGTGTATATGCAAGCTGGTGCGTTTTGTGTGTGTATATGCAAGCTGGTGCGTTTTGTGTATGTGTGTGTATGCAAGCTGAATGCGTTGTGTGTGTGTATGCAAGCTGGTGCATTGTGTGTGTGTGTGTATGCAAGCTGGTGTGTGTGTGTGTGTGTATGCAAGCTGGTGCGGTGTGTGTGTGTGTGTGTCTGTATGCAAGCTCTTGCGTTGTGTGTCTGTGTGTGATGTGTGTATGCAAGCTGGTGCGTTTTGTGTGTAATATAGTGTGTGTGTGCGTTTGTGTGTGTGTATGCAAGCTGAGTGCGTTTGTGTGTGTGTGTATGCAAGCTGGTGGGTTTTGTGTGTGTGTATGCAAGCTGAGTGCGTTGTGTGTGTGTGTATATGCAAGCTGGTGCGTTTTGTGTGTGTATATGCAAGCTGGTGCATTGTGTGTGTGTGTGTATATATGCAAGCTGGTGCGTTTTGTGTGTGTGTATATGCAAGCTGGAGTGCGTTGTGTGTGTGTGTATGCAAGCTGGTGGGGGGTTTTCATACCGGACTCGAATGGGTCACCAGTAGAGGCCTGCAAATCTGTAGACGTGGGTATCCAGGGGGCTGCGAGGGTGCCTCAATGAGTACCAAGTGAACTGGTGACTAGCTTAAGGAGAACAATGGAATATATCAAAATCGGGTACCAACCTGATGTCTCCTTGCACCCTATTGTTAACTAATCATGTGCCCAAATAAATGTCACTGCCGCTTTAAAATAATATTTATTCCAGCGTTCAACTCCTAGCCATCCTCCCTTCCGTACTATTTCAGGTGTAAGTTTAAAAATCAAAATGTCGCCTTTGAAACCACTGTACTTGTCTCTAAAATCTGACGTCACATCTACTGCCACTTCTGTTCAAATTCTGGTACTTCATGTAGCAGTCTCTGTATCATTAGCCTTTGTACTCCCACAGTGATGTCCAGAGCCTGCTGGTCCAACCCACTCCACTGACCCAATAAATCTACCATCTGCTGTGTGAGACTCCCTTTCTGGAGTGAGACTATCGAGGGAACACCCATTATAGCTGAGGACTTCAGCATTACCTGTGGCTGCATTCTGCTTACTTGGATCTAAGGTGAGTTTATTTCAGTATTTAATTTAATTCTTTTACTGTTGTGCTATGTAATGTTTATTTTAGATGCATTGGAAAGGTTTATATTATTTTTATGAGTCGCCAGCGTGTTTGTTGTTATTTGAGCAGTGTGGTGCAGAACTCTGTTGGATAGCTGCTGTGTTGTGTGTATGTCGATCTCGTTGAACTCTGCGTTTATAAATTAGCTACAGTAAAGGAATGTGTAATTTTATTTGTGGTCTCAGCGTGTTTCAGTTGCTACAACGCTAGGTTGGATGGCTGCTGGGTTGTGTGTATGTGAATGTGTAGCATTTTAGTGGGTTGTGTGTATGTGTGAAGGTGGTTTATGCATCAATTGAAGATTGTATATTTGGTGCGTGTTTACCATGTTGGGGTAATAAACTGGTGGCCCATTTGAGCCCAAATGTGTTTTCTGTGTGTGCTGTGTGTGGCGAGAGTTTGCACTGGTGCAAAGTCTGATTTGCATGCCTGTGAATGTGATGTGAATGCTTGGTGCAGAGTGAATGTGTTTGAACCTTTTGCAAATCGCTGGCGTTGGTTTTGTATTTAAACACTACCGCAAACAGTTTGAAACTTGGTACGCCATCGACCCGCGTGCATGACTACGCACATACGCATTTCCGCTACGACCGGGTCCGTTTAGTTCTCCCAGCATTTAATCTTCACAAAGCGGTATTATGCAGATAAAAGCGTTTATCTACAAACAATTTTATCTGCATATTACAGCTTTGAAGATATTGCTTCTGGGTTTTGTGACCGGGCCCGGCGCTTTAAGTTGGAGCATTTGCTTTGAGCAATGGCTTTGTTTGTTTAAAATAGACTAGCTACCAGAAACAATTATCGATTGCCTCAGTTAAGAAGTTTGAGTCGAGTTGGAGTTCTGAAGTTGCCCGGACCAGTATTTCCTCACACTGTTGTTTTGTTTCTCAAGGTTTGGACTGTGTGTGTGTGGCTGTGTGTGTGTGTGTAAAACTGTGTGTGTGTGTGTGTGTGTGTGGCTGCTGTGTGTGTGTGTGTGTATGTAAGCTACTAATATTATTATTATTATTATTATTATGTGTGTGTGTGTGTGTATATTATTATTATTATAAGCTATGTATTATTATAATATTAATACAACTGCTGTGTGTGTGTGTGTGTGTGTGTGTGTGTGTGTGTGTGTGTACAAGCTGCTGTGTGTATTATTAATATAAGCTACTATTATGTGTGTGTGTGTGTGTAATAGCTACTATTATTAATATTATTAATAATATAGCTACTATGTAATATTATTAATATATAAGCTACTGTGTATGTGTGTATTAATAATATATAGCTACTGTGTATGTGTGTGCAAGCTGCTGTGTGTGTATGTGTGTGCAAGCTGCTGTGTGTGTATGCGTGTGCAAGCTGCTGTGTGTGTGTGTGTGTGTGTGTGTGTATTATTATTACAAGCTGCTGTGTGTATTATTACAAGCTACTAATATTATTAATAATACAACTACTGTGTGTGTGTGTGTGTATGTATACAAGCTATTATTATTAATAGTGTGTGTGTGCAAGCTGCTGTGTGTGTATGCGTGTGCAAGCTGCTGTGTGTGTGTGTATGCGTGTGCAAGCTGCTGTGTGTGTGTGTGTGTATGCGTGTGTATACAAGCTAGTACATTTATGTGTGTGTGTACATGGCTAGTGCGTTGTGTGTGTGTGTGTGTGTGTATATACAACTGAAATGCATTTGTGTGTGTGTGTGTGTATGCAAGCTGAGAGTCTTGTGTGTGTGTGTTGTGTGTGTGTATGCAAGCTAGTGCGTTTTGTGTGTGTGTGTGTGTGTGTGTGTATGCAAGCTGAGTGCGGTTTTGTGTGTGTGTGTATATTAAGCTAGTGCGTTTATTATGTGTGTGTGTGTGTGTATGCAAGCTAGTGCGTTTTGTGTGTGTGTGTGTATGTGTACAACAGAAGGCTACAGGTGCGTTTGTGTGTGTGTGTGTGTGTGTGCACAAGCTGAGTGCGTTGTGTGTGTATCCATACAAGCTGGTGTGTTGTGTGTGTGTGTATACCAAGCTAGTGCGTTTGTGTGTGTGTGTGTATGCAAGCTGCACAGTGTGTTGTGTGTGTGTGTGTACATGCAATTATGTTGTGTGTTTGTGTGTGTGTGTCTATACAAGCTGAGTGCGGTGTGTGTGTGGCTTCTGGTGTGTTGTTGTATTAGCCTTATGCAAAAGCTGAATTAACGGTGTGTTGTTGTGTGTATGCAAGCTGGTGCGTTGTGTGTTTGTGTGTGTGTGTCTGTATTAAGCTGAGTGCGTTGTGTGTGTGTGTGTGTGTATGTATATGCAAGCTAGTGCGGTCTTGATGTGTGTGTATGTGGCTGAATTACGTTTAATGTGTGTGTGTTGTATATATGCTTAACCTTGGCTAGATTAAATTGTATTAGTATCCCTTACCTGTCCCGAATTATTCGTTTTTTACGAATTTTGGGGTCCAAGAAGAGGGTGCCATGATTCGATTGGCACCCCTTCACGTACCTCGATTATTTGCCTTATTTTTTAATTTTGGCATCTCGTAGCTGGCGTCATCAAATCGTCGCAATGGCGTCAGCGCCATCCAGCTTTACTACCAGCCAGTGAATTGAGCTCCTTGAGCTCGCGTCATCATTCGGCTGGCTGCAAGCTCATTGCTGTATTTGAAACACTTACGCCATTCGCATTCAAATATAACGCGCAGCTGCCGCCTGCCTGTCATTGGACTGTCACTGGTCCAGGACTTATTATCGGAGGGCCGGAGGCGAGAAAGAAAGCTGAGGTGTTATGGAGTGCTGGGAGCCTGGGACTGTGGAAGAAGATAATTATGCTGCTTTACTGTATGATTTGCTGTTGCCTGCACACGTGCCTGTTTGTGTTACTTGGACTCGGAAGAGTAGGGAACATAACAGCGGCGATGGCGGCATAATTTAAACTTGCAGTCAGCCCGCGTGTCCCATCCTCCAGTTAAGAAAACAACTCTCTGTACTGATTATATTATGACAACATTTTTCTAGTGTGTTTATTTTAAGAGCTGTCAAGAAAGAACTGTACTGTTTCAACAGCAAAAACTGTTTGCTTGTGTTTGCCTGCGGCTGTGTTTATCTGCATTGTTCACCGCTCAATCTGCTTCTACCAGCAAGTGTGTTTACAAAATTCTACATTAATCAATTTGCTGCTTGCAAGTGTGTGTTTTAGCTGCATTAATCTGCTGCTCACAAGTGTGTGACTGTGTTTATCATTTCTAGCAATGATCTGTTTGCATGTGTGTCATGGATGCATTGCTTTTGTTGTCTGCAACTGCAGCGTGCTTGCATTCAACAATGAGCGGCTTTGTATGTGTTTCTGAATGGCATTTTTTTATATGTATTTATTTTATTTGCCATTTGTTAACTGGGTTGGTCTAGCTGGGCAGGTGCCCTTTTTCAGCAGAGACCCGAGGAGAAAAGCTACATTTTATTTGTATGCACAGCATTTGTACTGGAATGGAAATGTGAATGGTTTCAGCAGATTTAGGTGTGGGCGATTGTGTATGGCTTGGCTTTCCAGCATATTTAGGCATGTGTGATTTGTGGCTTTCCAGCAGATTTAGGTGTGTTGATTTATATGGCTTTCCAATGTGGAATTATTTAGATCACTTTTTACTTCTGCAGAAATTGTGCATAGGTACTGATACTAGTTGATTGTAGAAGTTTGAGTAGACTTTTATGATGGAAATGTTCTGACTTGGGCAGTTTTGTCATTATTGCTTCATGCATTTTGTTTCATTGCATAAAGTCAGGAAGGTATGTTTCTTTTGTGTGCAAGGGGCCTATGATTCAAAAACAGCCCAAAGGTAATCTTTATCCACCACTGGCCAGATGCATTTTCTTTGGATGTGGTGTGGGTTTCCAATGAATATGAAGTTTAATGCCAAGTCTATTTTCATTGAGACAGTATTGCTTTGATCTGTTATTAGTGTTTTGTGCATTGTGCTTCAAAATTTGAGAATAAATCAAATAATCATTGTATAAGTAAAGCAGTATGCACATTAGTGTTTATGGTAAATGTGGTGAAATCGCCAGGTAATGGGACATTGGAATGGCTACAGGGGGACAGTGGTGCCATATCTTGGTTGTCTGTTCAGTTTGCATTTGAAAATTGATACCCACAATTCCATTGGTGCAGGTGGGTCTACGTAATTATGTATGCAAATTAGATTTTAATCGATTGTACAGATTTGTACATATTTCATGAGCTTTGGCCAGATTTTTGATGTTTCCAGGTTGAGATGTGTCTGAATTGTGTATACCAAGCTAGTCGTTGTGTGTGTGTGTGTGTGTGTGTGTGTGTGTGTGTGTGTGTGTGTGTATGTGTGTGTGTATGCAAGCTGGTGTGTTGTGTGTGTGTGTGTGTGTGTGTATGTGTATGCAAGCTGGTGTGTGTGTGTGTGTGTATGCAAGCTGGTGCTTTGTGTGTGTGTGTGTGCAAGCTGGTGCTTTGTGTGTGTGTGTGTGTAAGCTAGCTGCGTGCTTTGTGTGTGTGTGTGTATGCAAGCTGGTGCGTTGTATTATTAATATGCAAGCTGAATTAACGTTGTGTGGCGGTATACGAAGCTGGTGTGTGTGTATGTATATACAAGCTGGTGCGTTGTGTGTGTGTATACAAGCTGGTGCATTGTGTGTGTGTATGCAAGCTGGTTGGCCAGCTATGCAAGCTGCGTGCGTGTGTGTGTATGCAAGCTGAGTGCGTTGTGTGTGTATGCAAGCTGGTGCGTTGTGTTTGTGTATACAAGCTGGTGCGTTGTGTGTGTGTGTATGCAAGCTAGTGCGTTGTGTGTGTGTATGCAAGCTGGTCGTTGTGTGTGTGTATGCAAGCTGGTGCGTTGTGTGTGTGTATACAAGCTGGTGCATTGTGTGTGTATATAAGCTGGTGCATTGTGTGTGTATTGTATACTAGTGCGGTGTGTGTGTATGCAAGCTGGTGCGGTGTGTGTGTGTGTGTGTGTGTGTGTGTGTGTGTGTGTGTGTATGCAAGCTGGTGCGGTGTGTGTGTGTGTGTGTGTGTGTGTGTATGCAAGCTGGTGCGTTGTGTGTGTGTGTGTGTGTATATGCAAGCTGAGTGCGGTGGTGTGTGTGTGTGTGTATGCAAGCTGGCGCGGTGTGTGTGTGTGTGTGTGTGTGTGTGTGTGTGTGTGTGTGTGTGTATGCAAGCTGGTGTGTGTGTGTGTGTGTGTATACAAGCTGTGTGTGTGTGTGTGTATAAAGATTGGTGGTGTGTGTGTGTGTGTGTGTGTGTGTGTATGCAAGCTGGTGCGGTTAGCTATACAGTCACAGGCTTCCCATGGTTCTGACTTTTGGATGCAACATTTGAAGACCTCGGTATATGGAAGTACTGAGTTTTCGGAGAAGTGTATATATATATATACTTTCCTTAGATGTCAAAACTCTGAAATGAAAGGAAGGCTTTACTAGATGTTCATGCATTCCTGACTTATGGGTGATGGTGTACTTTGAAAACTGCTGTTATTAGGATATGGTGGGATGAGATTAATATAGGTTCATAGGTTGGATATAGGTTGGTACTAGGCTATCAGCCCTGGGAGCCCTATACAAACTAACCATAACAATTCCTGGCTATTTCTTCCCACACTTTTTACTTCCCTGGACCCCTGTCTGCAGAGGCGACTGACATGATTCCCCTGTTGATTTCCTTTCTCCCGTCCAATTGTCAATGTTGCTTTTGAAGTGGGCCAAAGAAGCTTCGGGTTGACATGTATAGGCGATCTATTCAAGTCTAGAGTCTCTGGGTCAGGAACTCCAACATATTTAGGCATGTGTGATTGGTGGCTTTCCTGCAGATTTAGGTGTGTTGATTTATATGGCTCTCCAATGTGGAATTATTTAGATCACTTTTTACTTCTGCAGAAATTGTGCATAGGTACTGATACTAGTTGATTGTAGAAGTTTGAGTAGACTTTATGATGTAAATGTTCTGACTTGGGCAGTTTTGTCATTATTGCTTCATGCATTTTGTTTCATTGCATAAAGTCAGGAAGGTATGTTTCTTGTTTTGTGTGCAAGGGGCCTATGATTCAAAACAGCCCAAAGGTAATCTTTATCCACCACTGGCCAGATGCATTTTCTTTGGATGTGGTGTGGGTTTCAATGAATATGAAGTTTTAATGCCAAGTCTATTTTCATTGAGACAGTATTGCTTTGATCTGTTAGTGTTTTGTGCATTGTGCTTCAGAATTTAAGAATAAATCCAAATAATCATTGTATAAGTAAAGCAGTATGCACACATTAGTGTTTATGGTAAATGTGGTGAAATGCCATGGGTAATGGGACATTGGAATGGCTGCAGGGGTCAGTGGTGCCATATCTTGGTTGTCTGTTCCAGTTTGCATTTGAAAATTGATACCCCTGATTCCATTAGTGCGGGTGGGGCTACAATAATTATGTATGCAATTTCAATTTTAATCGGTGTACAGATTTGTACCTATTTTTCATGGGCTTTGTCCAGATTTTTGATGTTTCTAGGTTGAGAGGTCTGGTGTGTATGCAAGCTGGAGCGTTGTGTGTGTGTGTGTGTGTGTGTGTATGCAAGCTGGTGCGTTGTGTGTGTGTGTGTGTATGCAAGCTGGTGCGTTGTGTGTGTGTATGCAAGCTGGTGCGTTTTGTGTGTGTGTGTGTATGCAAGCTGGTGGGTTGTGTGTGTGGGTGTATGCAAGCTGGTGCGTTTTGTGTGTGTGTTATGCAAGCTGAGTGCGTTTTGTGTGTGTGTGTATGCAAGCTGGTGCGTTTTGTGTGTGTGTATGCAAGCTGGTGCGTTTTGTGTGTGTGTATGCAAGCTGGTGCGTTTTGTGTGTGTGTGTATGCAAGCTGGTGCATTGTGTGTGTGTGTGTGTGTGTGTGTGTGTGTGTGTGTGTGCAAGTTGGTGCGTTGTGTGTGTAAGTTGGTGCGTTGTGTGTGTGTGTGTGTATGCAAGCTGGTGCGTTGTGTGTGTGTGTATGCAAGCTGCTGCGTTTTGTGTGTATGCAAGCTGGTGCGTTTGTGTGTGTGTATGCAAGCTGGTGCGTTTTGTGTGTGTGTATGCAAGCTGAATGCGTTTTGTGTGTGTCGCGTGTATGTAAGCTAGTGCGTTTTGTGTGTGTGTGTGTGTATACAAGCTGGTGCGTTTGTGTGTGTGTGTGTGTATGCAAGCTGGAGTGCGTTTTGTGTGTGTGTGTGTATGCAAGCTGGTGCGTTTTGTGTGTGTATACAAGCTACGTCGTTTTGTGTGTGTGTATGCAAGCTCGATGCGTTTTGTGTGTGTGTGTGTATGCAAGCTGAGTGCGTTTGTGTGTGTGTGTATTAACAGAGTTAGTGCGTTTTGTGTGTGTGTGTGTATGGAAGCTAGTGCGTTTTGTGTGTGTGTGTATGCAAGCTGGAGTGCGTTTTGTGTGTGTGTGTGTGTGTATGCAAGCTGGTGCATTGTGTGTGTGTGTATATGCAAGCTAGTGTGTTGTTGTGTGTATGCAAGCTGGTGTGTTGTGTGTTTGTATGCAAGCTGGTGCGTTGTGTGTGTGTGTATATGCAAGCTAGTGTGTTGTGTGTGTGTGTGTGTATGCAAGCTGGTGCGTTTTGTGTGTGTGTATGCAAGCTGGTGCGTTTTGTGTGTGTGTGTATGCAAGCTGGTGCGTTTTGTGTGTGTATGCAAGCTGGTGCGTTTTGTGTGTGCGTTGTGTGTGTATGCAAGCTGGTGCGTTGTGTGTGTGTGTGTGTGTGTGTATGCAAGCTGGTGCGTTGTGTGTGTGTGTGTATGCAAGCTGGTGCGTTTTGTGTGTGTGTGTATGCAAGCTGGTGCGGTGTGTGTGTGTGTGTGTGTGTCTGTGTGTGTGTGTGTATGCAAGCTGGTGCGGTGTGTGTGTGTATGCAAGCTGGTGCGGTGTGTGTGTGTATGCAAGCTGGTGCGGTGTGTGTGTGTGTATGCAAGCTGGTGCGGTTAGCTTCTATACAGTCACAGGCTTCCCATGGTTCTGACTTTTGGATGCAACATTTGAAGACCTCGGTATATGGAAGTACTAGTTTTTGAGATTATATATATATATATACTTCCTTAGATGTCAAAACTCTGAAATGAAAGGCTTTACTAGATGTTCATGCATTCCTGACTTATGGGTGATGGTGTACTTTGAAAACTGCTGTTATTAGGATATGGTGGGATGAGATTAATATAGGTTCATAGGTTGGATAGGTTGGTACTAGGCTATCAGCCTAGCCCTGGCCTATACAAAGCCCTAATATAACAATTCCTATTATTTCTTCCCACACTTTTTACTTCCCTGGACCCCTTTCTAGCAGAGTGACTGACATGATTCCCTGTTGAATTTCCTTTCTCCGTCCAATTGTTAATGTTGCTTTTGAAGAGGCCAAAGAAGCCTTCGGGTTGACATGTATGGCGATCTATTCCAGAGTCTCGGGAGTCTCTGGGTCAGGAACCATCATATTTAGGCATGTGTGATTGGTGGCTTTCCTGCAGATTTAGGTGTGTTGATTTATATGGCTTTCCAATGTGGAATTATTTAGATCACTTTTACTTCTGCAGAAATTGTGCATAGGTACTGATACTAGTTGATTGTAGAAGTTTGAGTAGACTTTTATGATGTAAATGTTCTGACTTGGGCAGTTTTGTCATTATTGCTTCATGCATTTTGTTTCATTGCATAAAGTCAGGAAGGTATGTTTCTTGTTTTGTGTGCAGGGGCCTATGATTCAAAAACAGCCCAAAGGTAATCTTTATCCACCACTGGCCAGATGCATTTTCTTTGGATGTGGTGTGGGTTTCAATGAATATGAAGTTTTAATGCCAAGTCTATTTTCATTGAGACAGTATTGCTTTGATCTGTTAGTGTTTTGTGCATTGTGCTTCAAAATTTAAGAATAAATCCAAATAATCATTGTATAAGTAAAGCAGTATGCACACATTAGTGTTTATGGTAAATGTGGTGAAATCGTGAGTAATGGGACATTGGAATGGCTGCAGGGGGTCAGTGGTGCCATATCTTGGTTGTCTGTTCAGTTTGCATTTGAAAATTGATACCCCACAATTCCATTGGTGCGGGTGGGGCTACATAATTATGTATGCAAATTAGATTTTAATCGATGTACAGATTTGTACCTATTTTTCATGGGCTTTGTCCAGATTTTTGATGTTTCCAGGTTGAGAGGTCTGGTGTGTATGCAAGCTGGTGCGTTGTGTGTGTGTGTATGCAAGCTGGTGCGTTGTGTGTGTGTATGCAAGCTGGTGCGTTGTGTGTGTGTATGCAAGCTGGTGCGTTGTGTGTGTGTGTGTGTGTATGCAAGCTGGTGCGTTGTGTGTGTGTGTGTGTGTGTGTATGCAAGCTGGTGCGTTGTGTGTGTGTGTGTTTGCAAGCTGCTAGTGCGTTTGTGTGTGTGTATGCAAGTTGGTGCGTTGTGTGTGTATGCAAGCCGGTGCGTTGCGTGTGTATGTAAGCTGTGGTGTTGTGTGTGTGTGTATGCAAGCTGGTGTGTTTTGTGCGTTTTGTGTGTGTATGCAAGCTGGTGCGTTGTGTGTGTGTATGCAAGCTGCTGCGTTGTGTGTGTGTGTGTATGCAAGCTGGTGCGGTGTGTGTGTGTGTGTGTATGCAAGCTGGTGCGTTGTGTGTGTGTGTGTGTATGCAAGCTGGTGCGTTGTGTGTGTGTGTGTGTGTGTGTGTATGCAAGCTGGTGCGTTGTGTGTGTGTGTGTGTGTGTGTGTATGCAAGCTGGTGCGTTTTGTGTGTGTGTGTGTATGCAAGCTGGTGCGTTTGTGTGTGTATGCAAGCTGGTGCGTTTTGTGTGTGTGTATGCTAGCTGGTGCGTTTTGGTAGTGTGTGTATGCAAGCTGGTGCGTTTTGTGTGTGTATGCAAGCTGGTGCGTTTTGTGTGTGTGTATGCAAGCTGGTGCGTTTTGTGTGTGTGTATGCAAGCTGGTGCGTTTTGTGTGTGTGTATGCAAGCTGGTGCGTTGTGTGTGTGTATGCAAGCTGGTGCGTTGTGTGTGTGTGTGTATGCAAGCTGGTGCGTTGTGTGTGTGTGTGTGTATGCAAGCTGGTGCGTTGTGTGTGTGTGTGTATGCAAGCTGGTGCGTTGTGTGTGTGTGTATGCAAGCTGGTGCGTGTGTGTGTGTGTGTGTGTGTGTGTGTGTGTGTGTGTGTGTGTATGCAAGCTGGTGCGTTTTGTGTGTGTGTATGCAAGCTGGTGCGTTTTGTGTGTGTGTATGCAAGCTGGTGCGTTGTGTGTGTGTATGCAAGCTGGTGCGTTGTGTGTGTGTGTGTATGCAAGCTGGTGCATTGTGTGTGTGTGTGTGTGTGTGTGTATGCAAGCTGGTGCATTGTGTGTGTGTGTGTGTGTGTGTATGCAAGCTGGTGCGTTTTGTGTGTGTATGCAAGCTGGTGCGTTTTGTGTGTGTGTGTGTATGCAAGCTGGTGCGTGTGTGTATATGCAAGCTAGTGTGTGTGTGTATATGCAAGCAGAGTGCGTTTGTGTGTGTGTGTGTATGCAAGCAGGTGCGTTGTGTGTGTGTGTGTATGCAAGCAGGTGCGTTTTGTGTGTGTGTGTATGCAAGCAGGTGCGTTTTGTGTGTGTGTGTATGCAAGCTGGTGCGTTTTGTGTGTGTGTGTGTATGCAAGCTGGTGCGTTTTGTGTGTGTGTGTGTGTGTATATGCAAGCTGGTGCGTTTTGTGTGTGTGTGTGTATATGCAAGCTGGTGCGTTTTGTGTGTGTGTGTATATGCAAGCTGGTGCGTTTTGTGTGTGTGTGTATATGCAAGCTGGTGCGTTGTTGTGTGTATGCAAGCTGGTGCGTTGTTGTGTGTATGCAAGCTGGTGCGTTGTTGTGTGTATGCAAGCTGGTGTGTTGTTGTGTGTATGCAAGCTGGTGTGTTGTTGTGTGTATGCAAGCTGGTGTGTTGTGTGTATGCAAGCTGGTGTGTTGTGGGTTTGTGTGTGTATACAAGCTGGTGCGGTGTGTGTGTGTGTATGCAAGCTGGTGCGTTGTGTGTGTGTGTGTGTTGTGTGTATATGCAAGCTGGTGTGTTGTGTGTATATCATACCTCCCAACTGTTCCGAATTATTCGTTTTTTACCGAATTTTGGGGTCCAAAAGAAGGGGTGCCACGATTCCCGATTGGCACTCCTTCATTTCCGATTTATTTGCCTTATTTTTTTTAATTTTCGTGCTCGTAGCTGACGTCATCACGTCTTAATGGCGTCAGCCATCAACACTACCAGCCAGTCGAATTGAGCTCCTTGAGCTGTCATCATTCCGGCTGGCTGCAAGCTGTTGCTGTATTTGAAACACTTGCCGCCGTGCATTCAAATATAAACACTTAGCTGCCGCCTGCCTGTCATTGGACTGTCACTGGTCTGGGACTTATTATCGAAGGGCCGAGACGAGAAAGAAAGCTGCTGTTCGTGCTGGGAGCCTGGAACTATTAGGTTCATAGGTTCATAGGTTTATACTAGGCTATCTGCCCTAAGGCATTTATAAGCCTAGCCCAAATTATTGTGGCTTCGCCACCTTATATGAAAAAATACTGTGCCCATTAGTTTGTTGTGCCTCTGTCCAGCAGTGACCCAGAGATGATTCCCGGGGTAAACCTACGATCTCCCATCCACAGGTCTAGATTTCTCTTGAACAGAGTCAGCGAGGTGCTCTGCCTCACATGGACCGGGATTTTATTCCACAGCATAGGGAGTCTCTGAGTGATAAATCTATCCCTCCAGCACATCCTATTTATATCCGTGCTAAGGTTTAAGTCGCTTGCTCTAGTGGTTTTGGTGGATTTGGATTTTGAGGTGGAGCATGTCCATTAATTCCGGTTGGACATGGCCTTGTATGTCAGGCACATGTCACCTCTGAGCAGGCGGTATCACGACTGAATAGAGCTGGAGTTTCTTCAATCTGGCAGCATATGACAGATTTTGGAGTCCCCTTTATCCTTTTGGTGAGGAACTTTGGGTCTCTCCAATTGCTGCAGATGTCGGTGAGATACATCCCGAATGGGGCATTATGCTCGATCATTGGTCTGATAAGTGAAAGTACAGGGGAACAATGACCTCACTAGATCTGGATGTGAATTCCCTTCATGATCAGGTGGGCAATGTAGAAGGTCTTTCTAACCACTTTAGCAATGTGTGTCAAAAGAAGGCCACTGTCAACCTGGGTCCCCAGGTCCTGATAACCTCTTCTGTGCTTAGTGGATTGCCACCTATATGGTAGCTTGGGGTTACCTTGTTTTCGAAGGGTATGACTATACATTTTTGGCGTTTAACTTCAGGCCATGGCTCTGGCACCAGCTATCTGTTTCAGTGAGTCCCTTCTGAAGGATATCCGTGTCGATGCACTTTCCACTATATAGGCCAGTTTGCAGTCATCTGCAAACTTTGTCAGCCAAAGTCCTCCCATGTTGGCCTGTACTTCTGAGAAGTAGATGCCAAACAATAGGGGCCAAGGACGAGCCCTGGGACACCACTTGTGACCGGCTTGGAGTCTGACACAGCCAGCAACTCTAACCCTGTGGGTTCTGTCCTTAAGCCAGTTTGCAACCCATCTTGTGACATATGGGTTTACATTTAAGCTGGTAAGTTTTCTACAATGCCGAGTGGGGGTATTGTGTGTAACTGCAAGGTCAAGGTAGGCTGTATGGACTGCCTTTCCTCATCAATGGCCTTGGTGACTATTCGAAAAAGTGGAACCAAGTTCAAAGGCATGATCTTGCTGACAAAGCCAAACTGGGTCGGGTCCAATGTCTGCAAGTCCCTATATCTTTGTTTATGAGCTCCATTATGATCCTCTCCATAGCTTTGCAGACTAGACTTGTTAAGCTTATGGTGCGGTGGTACCAGGGTCGTGGGCGCCACCTTTGTGGAGTGGGACCACAGTTGCCGTCGCCTCCTTGGGCCGCGTATCCTGTGGTAAGGCTGAGATTAAACAGCTGCCTTATGCGGGTTTAATTCCTCATTTAGCTTGTGTAGCACACAGCGGCCGGGACACCATCGGTCCCATTGATGCTGTGTTTTTAGCTTTAGAGAGCAGCTTTCACCCTGCATTTGAGATGTCCGGAAGGCTACACTCGGCTGGGATAGTTATCTCTCTCCTTTAGGAGGAGAGGGGTGAAGTTTGCACTGAACCTGTCTGCCAGTATGTTGGCAATGTCTGTGGGTTCAGTGATTTTGTATCATTTTGGACTAATTCTGAGCATATCTGTGAGTTTCCACCGGGTTCCTAACATAGCTGAAAAAAGGCCTTATGATTGTCCTTTGAATCCATGGCAATTTTTCTCTCAAATTGGCCTTAGTTGATTTTATGAGTGCTCGTATTTTTTACTAATAATGATCAGGGGTGACTTCCTTTTATGGATTTTGTTCTATCATGTAATAGCTTTCTCCTCTTATTGTAAGTTTGTTAATGGCTGGGGTCCACCAGACTGGACGTTTGCCCTTTGTGGAAAGAGTCTTGGTTTTATTTGGGATTGCCTGATCCATGCAGTCCTGGAGGTGTTCATAGAAGGCATTTGTAAGGGCTTCCGCAGCTTGGGTTGTGGTTTCCTCTGACTCAGGGGCCTTGAAGGATACCACACCAGTCTTGAGTAGTGTGAAGTTTGCTTTAGAGAAGTTCTTCACTATGGTCTTTTTTGTTTGGGGTGGGGGCGGGATGTGGATTTCCAGTGAGATTAGTTTATGATCAGATCTCACCAATGAGGGATATACTTCCGGTGTGGAGCATTTTGTCCCCATGTTTGTGACAATGAGATCTAGTATATTTTATAGTTATAGTAGGTATTGGAGAAGATAATTATGCTGCTTTACTGTATGATTTGCTGTTGCCTGCACATTGCCTGTTTGTGTTACTTGGACTCGGAAGGAAGTAGGGAACATAACAGCGACGATGGCGGCATAATTTAAACTTTGCAGTCAGCCCACGTGTCCCATCCTCCAGGTAAGAAAACAACTCTCTGAACTGTTTGTATTATGGCAAGAGCTTTGTGGTTTGTTTATTTTAAGTGCTGGCAAGAAAGAACTGTGCTGTTTCCAGCAAAAAACTGTTTGCTTGTGTTTACTCGGCTGTGTTTATCTGCATTGTTCACCGCTCAATCTGCTTCGCAAGTGTGTTTACAAAATTCTACATTAATCAATTTGCTGCTTGCAAGTGTGTGTTTAGCTGCATTAATCTGCTGCTCACAAGTGTGTGACTGTGTTTATCATTTCTAGCAATGATCTGTTTGCATGTGTGTCATGGATGCATTGCTTTTGTTGTATGCGGCACCCAGCGTACTTGCATTTCAACAAAGCTGAGCAGCTTGGTATGTGTTTCTGAATGGCATTTTTATATGTATTTATTTTGTTGCCATTTGTTAACTGGGTTGGTCTAGCTGGGCAGGTGCCCTTTTTCCTTGAGACCGAGGAAAAGCTACATTTATTTGTATGCACAGCATTTGTACTGGAATGGAAATGTGAATGGTTTCCCAGCAGATTTAGGTGTGGGCGATTTTGTATGGCTTGGCTTTCCAGCATATTTAGGCATGTGTGATTTGTGGCTTTCTAGCAGATTTAGGTGTGTTGATTTATATGGCTTTCCAATGTGGAATTATTTAGATCACTTTTTACTTCTGCAGAAATTGTGCATAGGTACTGATACTAGTTGATTGTGTAGAAGTTTGAGTAGACTTTTATGATGGAAATGTTCTGACTTGGGCAGTTTGTCATTATTGCTTCATGCATTTTGTTTCATTGCATAAAGTCAGGGAAGGTATGTTTCTTTTGTTGTGCAAAGGGCCTATGATTCAAAACAGCCCAAAAGGTAATCTTTATCCACCACTGGCCAGATGCATTTTCTTTGGATGTGGTGTGGGTTTCAATGAATATGAAGTTTTAATGCCAAGTCTATTTTCATTGAGAAAGTATTGCTTTGATCTGTTAGTGTTTTGTGCATTGTGCTTCAAAATTTAACAATAAATCAAATAATCATTGTATAAGTAAATGCAGTATGCACATTAGTGTTTATGGTAAATGTGGTGAAATAAGCCAGAGTAATGGGACATTGGAATGGCTGCACAGGGACAGTGGTGCCATATCTTGGTTGTCTGTTCAGTTTGCATTTGAAAAGTGATACCACACAATTCCATTGGTCTTGGGTGGGTTTACATAATTATGTATGCAAGTGTAGATTTTAATCGGTGTACAGTTGTACATATTTTTCATGGGCTTTGGCCAGATTTTTGATGTTTCAGGTTGAGATGTCTGTGTATGCAAGCTGGTGTGTTGTGTGTGTGTGTGTGTATGTGTGTGTGTGTATACAAGCTGGTGTGTGTGTGTGTGTGTGTGTGTGTGTGATTAATATTATTGTGTGTGTGTGCAAGCTGTGTGTGTGTGTGTGTGTGTGTATGCAAGCTGGTGGTGTGTGTGCTGTGTGTGTGTATACAAGCTGGTGCGTTGTGTGTGTGTAATATTATTAAGCCGGTAAATGTGTATGCAAGCTGGTGCGGTGTGTGTGTATACAAGCTGAGTGCGTTTGTGTGTGTGTGTGTACAAGCTAGTGCGTTGTGTGTGTGTGTGTGTGTGTGTGTGCAAGCTGGTGCGTTGTGTGTGTGTATATGTGCAAGCTGGTGCGTTTGGTATCGTATGTGTGTGTGTATGCAACTGGTGCGTTTTGTGTGTGTGTGTGTGCAAGCATGTGTGTGTGTACAAGCTGTGTGCGTTTGTGTGTGTGTATGCAAGCTGGTGCGTTGTGTGTTTGTGTATGCAAGCTGGTGCGTTGTGTGTTTGTGTGTGTGTGTATGCAAGCTGGTGCGTTTTGTGTGTGTGTATGCAAGCTGGTCGTTTTGTGTGTGTGTGTGTATGCAAGCTAGTGCGTTTTGTGTGTGTGTATGTGTATGCAAGCTGGTGCGTTTTGTGTGTGTGTATGCAAGCTGGTGCGTTTTGTGTGTGTGTATGCAAGCTGGTGCGTTGTGTGTGTGTGTGTGTGTGTGTGTGTGTGTGTGTGTATGCAAGCTGAGTGCGTGTGTGTGTGTGTGTATGTGCTAGTGCGTTTTGTGTGTGTGTGTATGCAAGTGCGTTTTGTGTGTGTATACAAGCTGTGTGCGTTGTGTGTGTGTGTGTACTGCAAGCTGAATTAGCGTTTTGTGTGTGTGTATGCAAGCTGGGAGTCTTGTGTGTGTGTGTGTATGCAAGCTGGTGCGTTTGTGTGTGTGGATGCAGGCAGGAGCTTTGTGTGTGTGTGTGTGTGTATGCAAGTTAGTGCGTTGTGTGTGTGGTATACAAGCTGCGTTTTTGTGTGTGTGTATGTGTGTGTGCAAGCTGGTGCGTTTGTGTGTGTGTGTGTGCAAGCTGGTGCGTTTGTGTGTATGCAAGCTGAGTGCGTTTTGTGTGTGTGTATGTATGCAAGCTAGTGCGTTTGTGTGTGTGTGTGTATGCAAGCATGTGAGGTTTGTGTGTGTGTGTGTGTGTGTATGCAAGCAGATGGTGTGTGTGTGTGTGTGTGTGTGTGTGTGTGTATGCAAGCTGAGTGCGTTATGTGTGTGTGTGTGTATACAAGCTAGTGTGTGTGTGTATTATATATATAGCTGGTCAAATTATTGATATTATAATAATAATATGTGTGTGGTGTGTGTATGCAAGCTGGTCAGTTTTGTGTGTGTGTATGCAAGCTAGTGCGTTGTGTGTGTGTGTATATGCAAGCTGGTGTGTGTGTGTTATTATGTGTGTGTGTATACAAGCTGAATTCGTTGTATGTGTGTATACAAGCTAATTAATTGTGTGTGTGTGTGTGTATGTGCAAGCTGATGCGTTGTGTGGGTGTGTGTGTGTGTGTATGCAAGCAGGCAGTTGTGTGTGTGTGTGTGTGTGTATGCAAGCAGGCAGTTGTGTGTGTGTGTGTGTGTGTGTATGCAAGCAGGGAGTTGTGTGTGTGTGTGTATGCAAGCAGGGAGTTGTGTGTGTGTGTGTGTGTATGCAAGCTGGTGCGTTGTGTGTGTGTGTGTGTGTGTTTGTATGCAAGCTGAGTGCGTTTGTGTGTGTGTGTATACAAGCTGAATGCGTTTTGTGTGTGTGTGTGTATGCAAGCTAGTGCGTTTTGTGTGTGTGTGTATGCAAGCTAGTGCGTTTTATTGTGTGTATGTATGCGTTTTCATTATTTACAAGCTGAGTGCGTTTGTATTATTGTGTGTGTGTATATACAAGCTAGTGCATTTTGTGTGTGTGTGTGTATGTCAAGCTGGTGCGTTTTGTGTGTGTGTGTGTGTATGTGCAAGCTGGTGCGTTTGTATGTGTATTAATGTGTGTGTGTGTATGCAAGCTGAGTGCGTTTGTGTGTGTGTGTGTATATACAAGCTAGATGCGTTTTGTGTGTGTGTGTGTGTGTGTGTGTGTATGTGCAAGCTACATTAATTGTGTGTGTTATATACAAGCTAGTGTGTTGTTGTGTGTATGCAAGCTACAATTGTGTGTTGTGTGTGTGTATATGCAAGCTGGTGCGTTTTCTGTGTGTGTGTATATGCAAGCTAGTGTATTGTGTGTATACAAGCTAGTGCGTTGTGTGTTGTGTGTGTGTGTCTATTCAAGCTAGTCGTTGTGTGTGTTTTAATGTGTATGTAAGCTAGTGCGTTTATGTGTGTGTGTATAAGCTGGTAGTGCGTTTTCTGTGTGTGTGTATATGCAAGCTGGTGCGTTTTCTGTGTGTGTGTATGTGCAAGCTGAGTGCGTTTGTGTGTGTGTATACAAGCTGAGTGCGTTTTGTGTGTGTGTATGCAAGCTGAATGCGTTTTTGTGTATGCGTTGTGTGTGTATACAAGCTTCAATTCGTGTGTTTGTGTGTGTGTGTATGCAAGCTGGTGCGTTGTGTGTTTGTGTGTGTGTGTATGCAAGCTGGTGCGTTTTGTGTGTGTGTATGCAAGCTGGTGCGTTTGTGTGTGTGTATGCAAGCTAGTGCGTTTTGTGTGTGTGTATATATACAAGCTAGTGCGTTTGTGTGTGTGTGTGTGTGTGTGTGTATGCAAGTTAGTGCGTTGTGTGTGTGTGTGTGTGTGTATGAAAGGTGCGTTGTGTGTGTGTGTGTATGCAAGCTGGGTCGTTGTGTGTGTGTGTGTGTATGCAAGCTAGTGCGTTTGTGTGTGTGTGTGTATGCAAGCTAGTGCATTTGTGTGTGTGTGTGTGTATACAAGCTAAAGATGCGTTTTGTGTGTGTGTGTGTAAGCTAGTGCGTTGTGTGTGTGTATACAAGCTAGTGCGTTGGCATGTGTGTGTATACATGTGTGTATGTGCAAGCGCAAGCTGGTGCGTTTTGTGTGTGTGTGTGTGTGTATATATACAAGCTGAGTGCGTTTGTGTGTGTGTGTGTGTGTGTGTGTGTGTGTGTGTGTATGTTAAGCTGGTGTGTGTGTGTGTGTGTATATACAAGCTAGTGCGTTATTGTACAAGTTGGTCGTTATGTGTGTATGTGTATACAAGTTGGTGCGTTGTGTGTGTGTGTGTGTATACAGGCTGGTGGATTGTGTGTGTATGTGTATGCAAGCTGGTGCGTTGTGTGTGTGTGTGTGTGTGTGTGTGTGTGTTGTATACAAGCTAGTGCGTTGTGTGTGTGTGTGTGTGTGTGTGTGTGTGTGTGTGTGTGTGTGTGTATACAAGCTAGTCGTTTGTGTGTGTGTATACAAGCTGGTGCGTTATGTGTGTGTGTATGCAAGCTAATTATATTATGGTATATATATATACAAGCGTGCGTTGTGTGTGTGTATGCAAGCTGGTGCGTTGTGTGTGTGTGTGTATGCAAGCTGGTGCGTTGTGTGTGTATACAGCGAAAGTGTGTGTGTGTGTGTGTATATGCAAGCTGGTGCGTTGTGGCTGTGTGTGTGTGTATGTACAAGCTGAGTGCGTTGTGTGTGTGTGTGTGTATGCAAGCTGAGTGCGTTGTGTGTGTGTGTGTGTGTATGCAAGCTGAGTGCGTTGTGTGTGTGTGTGTGTGTGCAAGCTGAATGCGTTTTTGTG